>NC_061508.1:59316032-59440570 GCF_022539505.1 Lolium rigidum
TGTGCCTTCGTTCAGTTGCAAACCTTCATTTTAGCAACGGTAAATAAAGCAAACTAGATAAAGTAAATGCAAGTAACTAATTTTTTTGTGTTTTTGATATGGAGAGCAAGACAGTAAATAAAGTAAAGCTAGCAACTAATTTTTTTGTGTTTTGTTTAGGTGCATTAAACAAAGTAGTAAATAAAATAAAGCAAGACAAAAACAAAGTAAAGAGATTGAGAAGTGGAGACTCCCCTTGCAGCGTGTCTTGATCTCCCCGGCAACGGCGCCGTGAAAAGAGAGCTTGATGCGCGTAAATGTACACGTCCGTTGGGAACCCCAAGAGGAAGGTATGATGCGCACAGTGGCAAGTTTTCCCTCAGAAAGAAACCAAGGTTTAATCGAACCAGGAGGAGCCAAGAAGCACGTTGAAGGTTGATGGTGGCGAAATGTGATGCGGCGCAACAACAGGGATTCCGGCGCCAACGTGGAATCTGTACAACAAAACCAAAGTACTTTGCCCCAACGAAACAAGTGAGGTTGTCAATCTCACCGGCTTGCCGTAACAAAGGATTAAACGTATCGAGTGGAAGATGATTGTTTGCAAGAAAATAGTAAAACACAATTGCGAGTAGATTGTATGCTATGTAAAGAATAGGACCGGGGTCCACAGTTCACTAGAGGTGTCTCTCCCATAAGATAAAAGCATGTTGGGTAAACAAATTACAGTCGGGCAATTGACAAATAGAGAAGGGCATAACAATGCATGTACATGATATGATAAATATAGTGAGATTTAATTGGGCATTACGACAAAGTACATAGACCGCCATCCAACCGCATCTATGCCTAAAAAGTCCACCTTCAGAGTTATCATCCGAACCCCATTCAGTATTAAGTTGCTAAGCAACAGACAATTGCATTAAGTATGGTGCGTAATGTAATCGACAACTACATCCTTAGACATAGAATCAATGTTTTATCCCTAGTGGCAACAAGCACATCACAACCTTAGAACTTTTTGTCACCTGTCCCGTGTGTCAATGAAGGCATGAACCCACTATCGAGCATAAATACTCCCTCTTGGAGTTAAGAGTACAAACTTGGCCGGAGCCTCTACTAATAACGGAGAGCATGCAAGATCATAAACAACACATAAACAATAGATTGATAATCACCATAACATAGTATTCTCTATCCATCGGATCCCGACAAACACAACATATAGAATTACATATAAATGATCTTGATCATGTTAGGCAGCTCACAAGATCCAACAATGAAGCACAACAAGGAGAAGACGACCATCTAGCTACTGCTATGGACCCATAGTCCAGGGGTGAACTACTCACTCATCACTCCGGAGGCGATCATGGCGATGAAGAGTCCTCCGGGAGATGAATCCCCTCTCCGGCGAGGTGCCGGGAGGCGATCTCCTGAATCCCCCGAGATGGGATTCGCGGCGGCGGCGTCTCCGGAAGGTTTTCCGTATCGTGGCTCTCGGTATCGGGGGTTTCGCGACGGGGGCTTTAAGTAGGCGAAAGGGCAGGTCAAGAGGCGGCGCGAGGGGCCCACACCACAGGCCGGCGCGGCCAGGGCCTGGGCCGCGCCGCCCTATGGTGTGGCCGCCTCGTGGCCCCACTTCCTTCCCTCTTCGGTCTTCTGGAAGCTCCGTGCAAAAATAGGACCCTGGGCAAAGATTTCGTCCAATTCCGAGAATATTTCCTTACTAGGATTTCTGAAACCAAAAACAGCAGAAAACAAAGAATCGGCTCTTCGGCATCTCGTTAATAGGTTAGTTCCAGAAAATGCATAAATATGACATATAATGTGCATAAAATATGTAGGTATCATCAATAAAGTAGCATGGAACATAAGAAATTATCGATATGTTGGAGACGTATCACCCACCTAGCACGCAATTCTGCCATTAATCTTATATTCTCATTAATTCTAACTTGGATGGCATTTGCTGTAGTAGTAATCTTATTATCAATATCATTATTAGGCATAACTTTCAATTTTAAAAGATTAACATCGGAGGCAAGTCTATCAACTCTAGAAGCAATAGTATCAATTTTATCAAGCTTTTCCTCAACAGATTTGTTAAAAGCGGTTTGTGTACTAATAAATTCTTTAAGCATGGCTTCAAGACCAGAGGGTACACTCCTATTATTATTGTAAGAATTCCCATAAGAATTACCATAACCATTACCATTAGCGAAGGATATGGCCTATAGTTATTACCGAGTTGTTCCTATAAGCATTGTTGTTGAAATTATTGTTTTTAATGAAATTCACATCAACATTTTCTTCTTGAGCAACCAATGAAGCTAAAGGAACATTATTTGGATCAACATTAGATCTACCATTCACAAGCATAGACATAATCACATCAATCTTATCACTCAAGGAAGAGGTTTCTTCAACAGAATTTACCTTCTTACCTTGTGGAGCTCTTTCCGTGTGCCATTCAGAGTAATTTATCATCATATCATCAAGAAGTTTTGTAGCCGCCCCCAAAGTGATGGACATAAAGGTACCTCCAAGCAGCTGAATCCAATAAATTCCGCGAAGAAAAATTTAGTCCCGCATAGAAGGTTTGGATGATCATCCAAGTAGTCAGTCCATGGGTTGGGCAATTCTTTACCAAAGTTTTCATTCTCTCCCATGCTTGAGCAACATGTTCAGTATCTAATTGCTTAAAATTCATTATGCTACTTCTCAATGATATAATTTTAGCGGGAGGATAATATCTACCAATAAAAGCATCCTTACATTTAGTCCATGAATCAATACTATTCTTAGGCAAAGATAGCAACCAATCTTTAGCTCTTCCTCTTAATGAGAAAGGAAATACTTTCAATTTAATAATATCACCATCTACATCCTTATACTTTTGCATTTCACAAAGTTCAACAAAATTATTGAGATGGGCAGCAGCATCATCGAACTAACACCGTAAAATTGATCTCTCATAACCAAGTTCGAGTAAAGCGGGTTTAATTTCAAAGAATTCTGCTGTAGTAGCAGGTGGAGCAATAGGTGTGCATAGGAAATCATTATTATTTGCATTTGTGAAGTCACACAACTTAGTATTTTCAGGGGTATTCATTTTAGCAACAGTAAATAAAACAAACTAGATAAAGTAAATGCAAGTAACTAATTTTTTTTTGTGTTTTTGATATGGAGAGCAAGACAGTAAATAAAGTAAAACTAGCAACTAATTTTTTTGTGTTTTGTTTAGGTGCAGCAAACAAAGTAGTAAATAAAGCAAGACAAAAACAAAGTAAAGAGATTGAGAAGTGGAGACTCCCCTTGCAGCCGTGTCTTGATCTCCACCGGCAACGGCGCCGTAAAAAGAGCTTGATGGCGTGTAACTCACACGTTCGTTGGGAACCCCAAGAGGAAGGTATGATGCGCACAGTAGCAAGTTTTCCCTCAAAAAGAAACCAAGGTTTAATCGAACCAGGAGGAGCCAAGAAGCACGTTGAAGGTTGATGGTGGCGAAATGTGATGCGGCGCAACAACAGGGATTCCGGCGCCAACGTGGAATCTGCACAACAAAACCAAAGTACTTTGCCCCAACGAAACAGGGAGGTTGTCAATCTCACCGGCTTGCTGTAACAAAGGATTAAGCGTATCGAGTGGAAGATGATTGTTTGCAAGAAAATAGTAAAACACAATTGCAGTAGATTGTATGCTATGTAAAGAATAGGACCGGGGTCCACAGTTCACTAGAGGTGTCTCTCCCATAAGATAAAAGCATGTTGGGTGAACAAATTACGGTCGGGCAATTGACAAATAGAGAAGGGCATAACAATGCATATACATGATATGATAAATATAGTGAGATTTAATTGGGCATTACGACAAAGTACATAGACCGCCATCCAACCGCATCTATGCCTAAAAAGTCCACCTTCGGGTTATCATCCGAACCCCATTCGGTATTAAGTTGCTAAGCAACAGACAATTGCATTAAGTATGGTGCGTAATGTAATCGACAACTACATCCTTAGACATAGAATCAATGTTTTATCCCTAGTAGCAACAGCACATCACAACCTTAGAACTTTCTCGTCACTCGTCCCGGTGTCAATGAAGGCATGAACCCACTATCGAGCATAAATACTCCCTCTTGGAGTTAAGAGTACAAACTTGGCCGAGCCTCTACTAATAACGGAGAGCATGCAAGATCATAAACAACACATAAACAATAGATTGATAATCACCATAACATAGTATTCTCTATCCATCGGATCCCGACAAACACAACATATAGAATTACATATAGATGATCTTGATCATGTTAGGCAGCTCACAAGATCCAACAATGAAGCACAATTAGGAGAAGACGACCATCTAGCTACTGCTATGGACCCATAGTCCAGGGGTGAACTACTCACTCATCACTCCGGAGGCGATCATGGCGATGAAGAGTCCTCCGGGAGATGAATCCCCTCTCCGGCAGGGTGCCGGAGGCGATCTCCTGAATCCCCCGAGATGGGATTCGCGGCGGCGGCGTCTCTGGAAGGTTTTCCGTATCGTGGCTCTCGGTACTGGGGGTTTCGCGACGGAGGCTATAAGTAGGCGAAAGGGTAGGTCAGGGGGGCTGACGAGGGGCCCACACCATAGGGCGGCGCGGGCCCCCTCTGGCCGCGCGGCCCTATGGTGGCGGCGCCTCGTCGCCCCACTTCGTTATCTCTTCGGTCTTCTGGAAGCTCCGTGCAAAAATAGGACCCTGGGCGGTGATTTCGTCCAATTTCGAGAATATTTCCTTACTAGGATTTCTGAAACCAAAAACAGCAGAAACAAGACAGCGGCTCTTCGGCATCTTGTTAATAGGTTAGTTCCAGAAAATGCATAAATATGACATATAATGTGCATATAACATGTAGGTATCATCAATAAAGTAGCATGGAACATAAGAAATTATCGATACGTTGGAGACGTATCAAGGTACCCTCTGTGGCTTAGGTTTTCGGGACGAAGGAGTACGCGAAGAAAAGGAGGCGAAAGGGGCTGTGGGGCCCCCACACCACATGGTGGCGCGGCCAGGCCATGGGCCGCGCCGCCCTGTTGTCTGGGCCCACCTTGGGTCCAGGCTGGCTCCCCTTCCGGCTTCCTTCGTCATCCGGAAAAATAGGAATTTACGTGTAATTTCCTTCCACGATTGATCTTCCGAAATATTGCGTTCCGACGGTGCTTTTTCCAGCGAGAATCCCGGCTCCGGTGCTTGATCCTCCAATAATGATGAAACATGCAAAATAGATGAAATAACATAAGTATTGTGTCCCAATATGAAATATATCAATGAATAACAGCAAATTATGATATAAAATAGTGATGCAAATTGGACGTATCATCCATCCTGATGACGGGTAGATATACTCAGGGTCCTCTCAGTGGAATGTCATACAATTAGCTTGCAAGCATGTGACTAGGTCACAAGGGATGACATATCACGGTACGAGTAAAGAGTACTTATCGGTAACGACGTTGCACTAGGTATAGAGATACCGATGATCGAACCTCAGATAAGTAAAGTATCACGCGACAAAGGGAATTGGTATCGTATGTTAATGGTTCTTTCGATCACGAAGTCATTATTGAATATGTGGGAGCCATTATGGATCTCAAGGTCCCGCTATTGGTTATTGATCAGAGAGGTGTCTCGATCATGTCTGCATAGTTCGCGAACCGTAGGGTGACACACTTAAGGTTCGATGTTGTTTTTTTTTTTTGAGCTTGAAGGTTCGATGTTGTTAGTAGATATGGAATATGAGATAGAGACCGAATATTGTTCAGACTCTCGAATGGGATCCAAGAAATCACGAGGAGGTCCGGAATGGTCCGGAGAATAAGATTCATATAAGCAAAGTCATTTTCTGGGGTTCGGAAATTTCTGGAATTTTCCGGTGGATGACCGGAGGGTTTCTAGAAGGTTCCGGAGGGGCCACAGTGGGACCACGACCCCGGGAGGAGCCACCTAAGCCGAGGGGGTGCAGCCAAGCCCTAATGGGCCAGGCGCACCAACCCTCAAGGCCCAGGCCGGCCAGCCCCTAGGGTTTTTAGGGGAAACCCTAAAAAGGCAAGACTTGGGAGGGAAGGAAAGTTCCCCCCTCCCCTTGCGCCGGCCCTATATGGGTTTGGGCCAAGGGGGCAACCCTAGTCAACCCCCCACTATATAAAGAGGGGAGGGGTGGCCGGCCAAAGCCCCCTTGCCCTAACCCTAATTGCCACCTCTCCTCCCTCGCTCCCACTTCCTCCTGCTTCGGATTAGGTGAGGCCCTACAGGAATTTCTCCTCCACCACCACCAGCACGCCGTCGTGCTGCTGGGATTCCGAGGGGATCTACTACCTCCGCTGCTGGCTAGAACGGGGAGAGGAAGGACTTCATCGACATCGTACGTGTGACCGAGTACGGAAGTGCTGCCGGATTGCAGCACCGAAAGGATTGTCTTCATCAACCACGAGATATGATCTTGTTAAGGATTTGGATCTTCGAGGGTTAGTCTCCCATCTATCTCGATGCTCCGATCTCACAGATTAGATCTTGGCTTTTCCATAGATTGGATCTTGGTTTTATTCATTTTTGCGGTAGATTTTTTTCGTTTTACATGCAACGAACCCTACACATCCACCACCATGACAACACATGAACTCCAGACTCTCCAAAACGCGACGTCTCAAAGAAGGAAACGGTGCACAAGCGCCTTCGTCGCCCGATCAAATGATCTTATGTTTTCACCATGAAGATAGTCCCCGCTCTTAAAACAATGCCTTCAACAAGGCCATTGCCAGGCACAACCAGTTAAGGCTAGATCTTGGATTTTCACCCAGAAAGGTAAGCTCTGAATTTCACCTGTGCTGCCGCCCCCACTTGCATATTGCTGCTGCGAAACTCAGAACACCAAGCAAGCCCCTCAACAATACAGAGACTCGAACCTCCATTGCTAGTCCACCAATCCGGCCTTTTAATGATATTCCCCGCCTCTGATTTCACCATGTACCAGAATGTCATCTGATGGCAACACAGAATAGAGCTTCGCGTCGTTCCCTCTAGAACCAAATGGTCTGAATAAAAGCAAGGGTGCGCACGACCGAATACCACCAAATCCAGCAAACTCTAGGTAAAAGATGCACTGTTCTATTCGCCGGTGGAGCTTTGCGGAAGTCATCACTCCAGCCAGATCAAGATGGACAAGCCTCATGTAGGTCTTCATCTTCGCATAAGAGAGACCCGAAGACCGCCACCATTATTCAGGTCGGGCCCAGCGCCGCCGACCATCCTAGGCCGGCCGAGGCAACACGGCGAGACGCCTTGCAACCGGCCGACCCTCCACCGGCGACAACCAAGATCACGGAGAGGGAAAGGAGAAGACCGACCTAGGGCTTACACCCATATGTTTCGTCCCACCTCGCACCTCCACCGCCAGCGGCCACCACCACCACCACCAGGACGCCGCCCAGACCGGTGCCTAGGTCGTCGTCCGCCACTGATGCCCTATGCGCGCCGTCCGCCGCTGATGCCCTATGCGCGCTGCCGCTCACGTCATCGGGCACACCGCTCACGCCGCCGCGCATCGAGCAGCCAGCACGCCGTGGTGCCCGATGAGCGCACCACACCCAAACCGGGGAGGATCCTTCCCGCGCCGATCCACCACGCTAGGGGACGAGCAGGCCCTGCTGCCGCCGACAACGACCTCATTCATATAAGATTTCCTCGAGAAAAATAGCATTTGACTTTAGTATATGTATTCTCAGATATCGTGTAGTGTCAAACATGGATGCATAGTGCGTACCAACTACTAGTGCATATGTGTACAGAGGTCACGAATGATGAGGCGTACTTTACATGTCTAATAGACGCAACAGAAACATGCAACTGTACCATGTTAATCATCGTGCTTTATGTCGTTTGATATGCTTTGGAAAAATATCACCGACGAAAATTGAGCTAACCTGCTTCACACGAACTGAGGGATCATGCATCATGTGTAGGCTGAATATCACGATCGTGCGTCCCATGAACTAAGAACCAGAGGCAGACTTGGATGCATAGTGCATACTTCGTGTACCAACTGCAAGATGCCACGATGCAATTCTATCACAATGGCACAATTGCGTGCGAGCAACTGAGCTAGCTGGCTAGTTAACCACCGTAGTACGCCGACGATCAAAGGTCACATATAAAATCAACAACGGAAAGCCTAATATAACTAGTACCTAACATTGATTGAATATATAGGATAGTAACATTCTTCATAATTAGTTTGCTATTAGCTTATTACCACTTGGTGTGCTACAAAAACCCTAGCCATATCGATTATCATGCTGTCAGCTGCCTCCTCATCTAGCTAGAGCCTAGAGCTAGCAAAGCCAGCCAACCATGGAAGCTGGGTACCCTAGGTACCTCCTCTACGGCCTCCTCATCCTGGGGTCATGGCTCGTCTCCTTCAGCCTCCACTTCCAGTTCGTTCACATCTACCTCTTGTCCTCTGAACCCCGCTCAGGACCGGCGCTCGTCGTCCTCCGGCCCTCGGTTCCCATCGCGCTCGACGCCACCTTGCCTCGAGCTCCCTCAACCATCGGGGCCGATGAGAATGGCCGCCCTTCGTCTGTGGCATCGTCGCCGGCGTCCTGCGAAGGGAGGTACGTGTACATGCTAGATGTGCCTTCCCGGTTCGATGTTCTCAGCGGCTGCGTCGAGGGCGCTCCGGCGTTTCAGGACGAGTACAGCATGTGCTCCCTCTTGGTCAATGCTGGCATGGGCCCCGTGCTCCCTCCCGCCACCGGCGATGGCAGTGACGGTGACACCGGCGTCATCCCCCAGACCGGATGGTAAGCTCGTTCATCATCAACTGACAGTGTAGCCTCCATCAACTGATAGAGCTTGGCTACATTTATTATCAGCAATTCAGCACGCGTCTAAGAATGCACGTCGGTGCAGGTACAACACGTACCAGTACGCCCTGGAGGTGATCGTCCACAACCGTATGCGGCGGTACGAGTGCCTCACCGACGACCCGGCGGCAGCCACGGCGGTGTACGTGCCCTACTACCCAGCGCTGGAGCTCCAAGAGCATATCTGCGACCTCAATTACACGGTGCGCAGCGGTCCCTCCTCCGAGTTCCTCCGGTGGCTGTCGTCGCGGCCGCAGTGGGCGGCCTTCGGGGGCCGCGACCACTTCATGGTCGCCGCCAAGACCAGCTGGATGTTCCGCAAGGACGCGACTGGGGCGTGCGGCAACGACTTTCTCGAGCACCCCGAGTCCGGCAACATGACGGTGCTGACCTACGAGTCCAACATCTGGGAGCCGCGCAACAGGGAATACGCCGTGCCGTACCCAAGCTACTTCCACCCCAAGTCTGCCGGCGAGGTGGCCGCGTGGCAGGACCGCGCCCGCGCTGCGGAGCGGCCATGGCTCTTTGCCTTCACCGGCGCGAGGCGCGCCAACGGGACGCTGGTCATCCGCGACCGCATCATGGATTCCTGCGCGTCATCGAGCCGGTGCCGGCTTGTCGACTGCAGCCACGGCATACAGGGCAGCAAGACCTGCCAGTCGCCGCGGACGGTCGTCTCCGCCTTCGCCGCCTCCCGCTTCTGCCTGCAGCCGAGAGGCGACTCCTTCATGCGCCGCTCCTCGGTGGACGCTATAATGGCCGGGTGCATCCCCGTCTTCTTCCACGAGGGCTCCACCTTCCAGAAGCAGTACCGGTGGCACCACCCGGACCCGGACGGCAGCGACCGCCGGTACTCGGTGCTCATGGACGCCGACGAAATCCTGGAAGGCAAGGTGGATATCGAGGAGGTGCTGGCTAGCTACACAGACGAGGAGGTGGCCGCCATGAGGGAAGAGGTCATCAAGATGATCCCGAGGTTCCTGTACGAGGACCCCAGGGCGAGGTTCCACGGGGACATGAGGGATGCGTTCGACATCTCCTTCGATGCGGTAATGGGGAGAGTGAGCAGGATCAAGAACGGCGAGGATTTGGGATAGTTTTTTTAGTGGTATACGGAGTATAAAGCAACGCTGTATACTAATGAGTAATTCTCATTTTGTTGATAATTAACTTAATTCATTCCTAATAATGTGACGTCATCAAATGTGAATTACAATCCACGTTGAAACTCATGAGTTACGACTTACGACTCATATGCAAGTACTAAAATCTCAGTTATAACCAATAGGTCAACTTTAGGCATCATCCGGCTGTAAAAAAGCCACCTACCATCATTCTTCCGGATCGTCGGATCAACTTAACTGACCGAATCTCACGCGTCCGATCGTGGTACAAAAGCGGTTCGTATGCAACAATTTTTATATAGTATGTACTATTTGTCTCTAATATTTTTCATTTTGTCGCAAAAAAGTTGTACAATTTTTTTGTCAATGGTACAAAAATCCTAAATGTAACATTTTTCTCTGCCTATGTAACATTTTCAAAGATGCAACATTATTATACAATATTTCTCTACAATGCATCCAACATTTTAGTTCAATGTATCCAACATTACGTGATAACACATCTAACATTGGTGCGAATCTCAATGTACCAAAATAATGGTACACAAACTGTTGAATAGTCAATTTTTTTTAAAAGTTTCACAGAGAGCCAAGATTCTACCGTTTGGCATGCGAACTAAAGTGCATGGGGGGTAAAGCTAGCTAGGCACTTGCAGAGCTAGCTAGGCATTCTAATTAAGTGCATCGGGCCAATCTAGCTAGGCATGCTAAGAAAAGTTCGATGTGAACAAGCCGCTGCTCAGCCATGTGTGCGTGGACAGGCGCAACAGTGGTGATGTGCTGGCTTAGGCTGCGTGGGACAAGCCGCTGAACTGAAAATGTGGAGGCAACGCGTGAGCCAGGACGTGGAACGCGGTCCAAAAAACCGAGGAGCGCTCGTCTCGTCTAAACCTGTTGTAGCTACAACCGGATGACATAGAGTTTTCCTAACTATTATTGCAATCATAGTAGGATGGGAAAGAAATTTTGATCAAGGCATGTGCACATGCAATCCCTACTTTTGCTTTGTCATGTTTTGATTTAACGAAGGGCATGTGTGATCAAATCTCGGCAATGGTGTGTCGGTTCTGGTGGGCTCAGCAAAAGAATGAGAACAAAGTACACTGGCTAAGTTGGGAAACTTTGACACTACAAAAGAAGGAGGGTGGCTTGGGGTATAAGGATATGTATGAATTCGATATGGCCATGTTATCTAAGCAGGCGTGGCGCATACTCACCAATCCAAGCTCATTGTGTGCCCGAGTTCTCAAGGCTCATAGCAATACCTGCAAATGGCATTTCCTATACCTGGCGTAGCATACTGAAGGGTGTAGCTTTGTCGAAGGATGGTATTTGATGAGGACATCCCAACAATCAACACCACACCGACCAACAATGGACCTATCACAAGACGTCGTGCGAAACAAATTAGTGACAGGTGAACGCTAACTTAATTTATTCATATAACCTCAACCTTGATGATACAACTATGCTTTCATTTACTTTATTACTGGTTGAATTCAGGAACAAGGTTGAAGGAAGCCAACAACATTAAAAACAAAGTTATCAACAACAAGTTTCAACTAAATCTGATGCTGTCAAAATTTCCTCTGAACTTTCAACTGTTCTCGCACCCACCTGGATGAGAGGCGGGGCCTTTGGGGTATACCAACAGAAGTTACATCAAATTTACTTTCCAAAAAAAACCTCACATCATTTGAAGTTATGTAGGCCAAGTTCTGACTCTTTTGGTGAGAGGTGTACAAGCTGTCAAAAGTTCGCGAAGTTCCGAGGAGCTCTCCATTAACTCCCCAAGTTAACTGCTTATTCTCCCAAAGAAGCCATGCAAATGCTGAGTTATTTCCAACCCTTTCACACCTATCTAAGGGGGATTGTTCCAGCTATAAAACCACATCTCCCCGATCTTTGACCTTTTATCATACCATTCAGCTACAAGCTTATGGAGCAAGACTGCTATATATCTGAGAGATCCTTACTATCTTTGCTCTTGTGCGTTCATTCGGATTCGCGAGAAGGAGCCTCTGGTCCCCCCTATCTTGTGCTCTACGGTTCCGGCCGTTTTGTATGGGTTAGTCCCGACTTGTGGTTGTGCGATTGTTCGGACAGCGGGTTGAAGTTCTTGTAGCTTCTATCAGCCATCCCCAACGTACCAGTTGCATCCAACGTTGGTAGGTTAAAGCTAGTTATCCTCGGCTGCTTGCAGCTGTTTATCCTCCCCAATTTGATCATACAACGTGAAGATTGGGCCTCAATCAAGCGTGAACTCCTCCAACAGGCTCGTGCCTATCATCTGGCATCAGAGCTTTCGTTTACATGGTAGGATCTGCTATCTTGTTATCATTCCTTGCCAGCTGGACGGTCGCGTTGTGTTTGTTTGATGACAGATCAAATCTAGCATCAGGTGGGGAGTCATCTACTTCCACACTGCAGTAACCGCACTTCCGCATGCATATATCGCCCCGGTAATGAGAACACAGAACATTGTGTTTTGGAGTTGTATACACGAACAGATGGAGATATAGAGAGTGACACTACATTTAGCATCTTTGACAAACACATCAATACATTGAGGGTTTCCTCTCTAGATCTTTGACCTGATTTGATTCCCTCCATGTGGCAGAGAGCGAGCTCATCACTGACGTGCTTCATCTTCCCTCTTTCAACTGGAAGTAAAAGGTGCGTCTCAGACGGTACATCCAAAAAAAAATCATACTCTGTCCCGGCTTAAGATGCTCCCAAGTTGAGCTACATTGCATATCCTCACTCGCCACTAGTCACTACTCGTCAGCAGCGCAATGGAGGAAACCCCAGTGATTCCTCGCGTCCGGCTCGGCACCCAAGGACTGCAGGTGAGTCGATCGATCGATCGATCATCTTCCCTTCTCTCTTTCAGTCTCGCTCCCGCGCGGCACCCAATGTGTGAATCGAAATATCGAATGATCCAACAACGTGACGATGCTAGGTGTCCAAGCTGGGGTTAGGGTGCATGGGTCTGACGGGCTCCTACAACTCCCCGCTCGACGACGACGCCGGCGTGGCCGTCATCGCGCACGCCTTCCGCCGCGGCGTCACCTTCTTCGACACCTCCGACTTCTACGGCCCCCACACCAACGAGACACTCCTGGGCAAGGCGCTGAAGCAGCTGCCGCGGGAGCAGGTGCAAGTGGCCACCAAGTTCGGGATCCAGCTATACGAGTACGGCGCCGGAGCTGGCGCCATCTGCGGCAGGCCGGAGTACGTGCGCGCCTGCTGCGAGGCCAGCCTACGCCGCCTCGGCATTGACCACATCGACCTCTACTACCAGCACCGGATAGACACCACCGTCCCCATCGAGGATACGGTCTGACGCCTATTCTTCATGTCGTTCATTGCTTAAACGAATACTTGAATGGTGCGGTTGCTCACTGCAACTCTCGTGCTGAAGATGGGTGAGCTGAAGAAGCTAGTGGAGGAGGGGAAGGTCAAGTACATCGGGTTATCGGAGGCGAGCCCTGACACCATCAGGCGTGCTCACGCAGTGCACCCGATCTCCGCGGTGCAGATGGAAGTGGTCCCTCTGGGCTCGAGACATCGAGCCCGAGATTGTGCCGCTCTGCAGGTAAATTCGGCGTTGCAAATTCTACTTGTGAGCTTCCATTTTCTTCTTGAGGCTGCTCATAGTGCAGAGTAATTTAGACTAGTAACATATGTCATATTACTAGTCTAAATTACTATCTTCATAGTGGGTAGTAACTTAGATGTGGTGTCATGCAATGTGTCATTAATTATGTTGTAGACTCATATTGCCTTGAGATGTGTGATGTTATGGTAACATACTCACTCTCTTTTCTTCATTTATTAGTATGCCATGTCACCAAAATGCCTTGAGATGTGTGATGTTACTACCTATGTTACTCACACTATGAGCAGTCTGATAATGGACGCTTTATTACTCATAGAAAGCAATTACACCCGACCTCTGCATAGCTAAGATGCACACAGCTGTTTAAAGAGTTTTAATATTCTCGCGAGCTAAAAGGCGAATTACATATCAGATATGAGAAAATTTAAAACGCCTAAGGTGAAGGCGGAGGCCCAATCCGTAGATTATGCTGCCACTAATGTAGGAAAAATGTATCCATCGCCGTGTCCTCCAACCGTGTACAGACCTCCGTAAACAGGTCGCGGTTCTCCACCTTCTGCAGCGCAGACCACGAAAGGAGAGTAGCGGTACATCTGTAGATAACTTGCAAGAGAGAACAATTATTATCATTAATTTTTTTTTGTCATTTCTACACAGCCATATCGATCATATAATGGCAAGCGTTCCCACCCTAATAAACGTTCTAAATCTGTGATCGATCCCGTGGAGCCAACTACCGAAGATGTTGGTCCACTAGTTGGCGGATACAGATCAGAAGCTATTTGGATGCATGGCCATATAGATCTGGCAAAACGACATTGGAAGAACAAGTGTTTAATCGTCTCATCGTGTTGACAAAAAACACACCGCATACTCCCATGCCAGTTGCTTATGGGAGACAACCCATTATTTTACTTCTGCACTTTTGTTTTATATTTGAGTCTTGGAAGTTGTTACTACTGTAGCAACCTCTCCTTATCTTTATTTTATTGCATTGTTGTGCCAAGTAAAGTCTTTGATAGTAAAGTCAATACTAGATTTGGATTACTGCGCAGAAACAGATTTCTTACTGTCACGAAATTGAGCAGCCCCTTCTGTAGGAAATTTAGAAAAATCTGCCAATTTACGTGCGTGATCCTCAGATATGTACGCAACTTTCATTCAATTTGGGCATTTTCATCTGAGCAAGTTAAGTGCCCCTGAAAAATTCGTTTTTACGGACTGTTCTGTTTTGACAGATTCTGCCTTTTATTTCGCATTGCCTGTTTTGCTATGTTTGATGAATTTCTTTGTTCCATTAACTTTCAGTAGCTTTGTGCAATGTCCAGAAGTGTTAAGAATGATTATGTCACCTCTGAATATATGAATTTTCAATTATGCACTAACCCTCTAATGAGTTTGTTTTGAGTTTGGTGTGGAGGAAGTTTTCAAGGGTCAAGAGAGGAGGATGATACAATATGATCAAGAAGAGTGAAAAGTCTAAGCTTGGGGATGCCCCGTGGTTCATCCCTGCATATTTTAAGAAGACTCAAGCATCTAAGCTTGGGGATGCCCAAGGCATCCCTTCTTCATCGACAACTTATCGGGTCACCTCTAGTGAAACTATATTTTTATTCCGTCACATCTTATGTGCTTTACTTGGAGCGTCTGTTTGTTTTTGTTTTTGTTTGAATAAAATCGGATCCTAGCATTCTTTGTTTGGGAGAGAGACACGCTCCGCTGTTTCGTATGAACACATATGTTCTTAGCTTTACTTTTAATGTTCATGGCGAAGGTTGAAACCGCTTCGTTCATTGTTATATGGTTGGAAACAGAAAATGCCGCATGTGGTAAATTGGTATAATGTCTTGAATAATTTGATACTTGGCAATTGTTGTGCTCATATAGATCATGTTTAAGCTCTTGCATCATGTACTTTGCACCTATTAATGAAGAACTACATAGAGCTTGTTAAAATTTGGTTTGCATGATTGGTCTCTAGAGTCTAGATATTTTCTGGTTAAGGTGTTTGAACAACAAGGAAGACGATGTAAAGTCTTATAATGCTTACAATATGTTCATATGTAAGCTTTGCTGTACCGTTTTATACTTGAGTTTGCTTCAAACAACCTTTCTAGCCTAGCCTTGTATTGAGAGGAATTCTTCTCGTGCATCCAAATCCTTGAGCCAAAAACTATGCCATTTGTGTCCACCATACCTACCTACTACATGGTATTTCTCTGCCATTCCAAAGTAAATTAACTGAGTGCTACCTTTAAAAATTCTATCCTTTGTCTTTGCAATATATAGCTCATGGGAAAAATAGCCTTAAAAACTATTGTGGTGAAGAATATGTACTTATGTATCTTATTTCTTAATAAGTTGCTTGTTGAGCGGTAACCATGCTTCTGGGAACGCCATCAACTATTACACCTTTGTTGAATATCATGTGAGTTGCTATGCATGTTCGTCTTGTCTGAAGTAAGGACGATTTTTATGATCAAATGGTTTGAGTATGCATATTGTTAGAGAAGAACATTGGGCCGCTAACTAAAGCCATGATCCATGGTGGAAGTTTCAGTTTGGATAATCAATCCTCAATCTCTTATGAGAATATTATCTGTTGTTGAATGCTTATGCATTAAAGAGGAGTCCATTATCTGTTGTCTATGTTGTCCCGGTATGGATGTCTAAGTTGAGAATAATCAAAAACGAGAAATCAAATGCGATCTTTCTCCTTAGACCTTTGTACAAGCGGCATAGAGGTACCCCTTTGTGACACTTGGTTGAAACATATGTTATGCAATGATAATCCATGTTAATCCAAGCTAATTAGGACAAGGTGCGGGCACTATTGGTATACTATGCATGAGGCTTGCAACTTATAGGATATCTTATACATAACACATATGATTTATTACTACCGTTAACAAAATTGTTTCTATGTTTTCAAAATGAAAAGCTCTAGCACAAAAATAGTAATCCATGCTTCCCTCTGCGAAGAGCCTATCTTCTACTTTATTGTTGAGTCAGTTCACCTAATTCTTTCTATCTCAGAAGAAAACACTTGTATCAACTGTGTGCATTGATTCTTACATGTTTACCTATTGCACTTGTTATATTACTTTGTGTTGACAATTATCCATGAGATGAACATGTTGAAGTTGAAAGCAACTGCTGAAATTTATATTTTCCTTTGTGTTGCTTCAAAGCTTTCTACTAAGAATTTATTGCTTTATGAGTAATTCTTATGCAAGTCTTATTGATGCTTGTCTTGAAAGTATTATTCATGAAAAGTCGTTGCTATATGATTCAGTTGTTTACTCATTGTCTTCACCATTGCTTCGAATCGCTGCATTCATCTCATATGCTTTACAATAGTATTGATCAAGATTATGATAGCATGTCACTTCAGAAATTATCCTTGTTATCGTTTACCTACTCGAGGGCGAGTAGGATCTATGCTTGGGGATGCTTGATACGTCTCAAACGTATCTATAATTTCTTATGTTCCATGCTACTTTTATGATGATACTCACATGTTTTATACACATTTTATGTCATTATTATGCATTTTCCGGCACTAACCTATTGACGAGATGCGAAGAGCCAGTTGTTGTTTTCTGCTGTTTTTGGTTTCAGAAATCCTACAAAGGAAATATTCTCGGAATTGGACGAAATCAACGCCCAGGGTCTTATTTTTCCACGAAGATTCCAGAAGACCGAAAGGGAAACGAAGTGGGCCAAGGGTGGCCCCGCGCCACCCTATGGTGTGGGGCCCCCGTCAGCCCTCCAACTCCGCCCTTCCGCCTACTTAAAGCCTTCGTCGCGAAAACCCCAGTACCGCGAGCCACGATACGGAAAACCTTCCAGAGACGCCGCCGCCGCCAATCCCATCTCGGGGATTCAGAGATCGCCTCCGCACCCTCGCCGGAGAGGGGAATCATCTCCCGGAGGACTATTCATCACCATGATCACCTCCGGATCGATGTGTGAGTAGTTCACCCTCGGACTATGGGTCCATAGCAGTAGCTAGATGGTTGTCTTCTCCTCATTGTGCTATCATGTTAGATCTTGTGAGCTGCCTATCATGATCAAGATCATCTATTTGTAATGCTACATGTTGTGTTTGTTGGGATCCGATGAATATGGAATACTATGTTAAGTTGATTATCAATCTATCATATATATGTTGTTTATGTTCTTGCATGCTCTCCGTTGCTAGTAGAGGCTCTGGCCAAGTTGATACTTGTGACTCCAAGAGGGAGTATTTATGCTCGATAGTGGGTTCATGCCTCCATTGAATCTGGGACAGTGACAGAAAATTCTAAGGTTGTGGATGTGCTGTTGCCACTAGGGATAAAACATCAATGCTTTGTCTAAGGATATTTGTGTTGATTACATTACGCACCATACTTAATGCAATTGTCTGTTGTTTGCAACTTAATACTGGAAGGGGTTCGGATGATAACTCGAAGGTGGACTTTTTAGGCATAGATGCATGCTGGATAGCGGTCTATGTACTTTGTCGTAATGCCTTGATTAAATCTCATAGTACTCATTGTGATATATGTATGTGCATTGTTATGCCTTCTTTATTTGTCAATTGCCCAACTGTAATTTGTTCACCCAACATGCTATTTCTTATCGGAGAGACACCACTAGTGAACTGTGGACCCCGGTCCATTCTTTACATCCGAAATACAATCTACCGCAATACTTGTTCTTTACTTGTTCTTCGCAAACAAACATCATCTTCCACACTATACATCTAATCCTTTGTTTACGAGCAAGCCGGTGAGATTGACAACCTCACCGTTACGTTGGGGAAAAGTACTTTGATTGTGTTGTGCGAGGTTCCACGTTGGCGCCGGAATCCCTGGTGTTGCGCCGCACTACACTCCGCCACCAACAACCTTCACGTGTTCCTTGACTCCTACTGGTTCGATAACCTTGGTTTCTTACTGAGGGAAAACTTGTCGCTGTACACATCACACCTTCCTCTTGGGGTTCCCAACGGACGTGTGTCTTACACGCCATCACCCCCTCCGTCTCGTCTTCTGGCTCCGTGAGTCTTCGGGTGAAATATGGATTTTGCGATATTTTTCCGGTAATTTTCCTGAAAGTTGAATTTCTGCACAAAAACGAGACACGAGAGCAATTATGCTGAAAACAACATCAGTCTGTGTTAGTTGGGTTCAAAACATACAAGATAGAGGGCAAACAACCGCAAACGTGTTCAGAAAAGTAGATACGTTTTGGACGTATCATGCACCGCCCTAGAGAACAGGGTTATCATCACACTCCTGTCATGCAGATCACTGTAGAGCGGCAATATCCTGTGACAGGCGGGATTGGAAGTCTTCGTGGACTTTCGCACCCGGACGAGTGTCCTAATGGCTTCGCCTGCAAGGCTCCGCCAACTTCTAGAGCCGGCCATCGAAATAATGAAGCCGGCCCAACGATGAGCACAGCTAGCTCGGCAATGCCAAAGCAGGCCAATCCCATCTAAAGCCATCCAGACGATGCCAAAGCTGCCCAAGACCATGGCGCATCACGCCCATGGCCAAGCCAACCTAGACGAGGATCCAGCCGGCCCCGAGGCAACCGGCCACGGTCACAGAAGGTCTAGCTAATCTAGGTGAGTTGATAATAATTGTAGCCTTTTTGTGCTGTGGTCTAAGTTATTATCTCTATAGTAGGTAGTACTCACTTAGATGTGGTTTAATGCAATGTGTCATTAATTATGTTGTAGACTCATATTGCTTTGGGATGTGTGATGTTATGGTAAGAGCAATTCTAATAGTATAGCCAACTGTTGGCTATAACAAGATGTCATATGATTTGTAGTCATCATATAGCTAACATGTACAATAGTTGGCTATAAGAATGTAGTACTTTACTAATATATGGCCCACCTTTCACTCTCACAAGGTGCCTAGGAGCACGTGCAAGAGCTGGCTATTGCATAGTAGCCCACCTCCCTTCTCTCTCCTCTTCTCTCTCCTCCAACTCATCTAAAATATATTATTTAATGTCTTATAGTCAGCTGACTGGACTCTATTGTACTTGCTCTAACATAGCTAAATAGGAGCTAGGTTTAGGAAGCTAGTTCCCTTCTATAGCTAATCTAGGTTGTAACCTTGTTAGATGTGGTGTTCGTCTCTTCTGATAGGTTCCTGTCCCTTGAAGTAGTTGTTGACTCCTTGGTCTTCGGGTTGCACTGTAGATCCTCCTTTGATGCCTCCATATCTAAGCAGAGGATTTAAGAGTGGGATGAGTACGAGCGTACTCAACAAGTTCATTATAGGAAAGAGGTGTTTAATGCACTAGCTACAGCATTAGACCAGAAAGTCTAATACCAATGCAGGTTTTAATAACCATTTTTTCAAAAGGTTGCTTTTATTCAGAAGAACTATGTCCGTCAGCCTTCACCGGTTTACTAGAACTTCATGGAGTTCCTTTCCGGCAGCGTTCGCAGTTCCAATCCCGGAACAGGGAGTGACAGGTCACGATTCATTACACTCTGTAGAGGTGTGTTGCTTTACCCATAAGAGATCTTAACCTTGGTGCCAACCGGGCAATTTCCCCGTCCACACTTCCTTTGGTGTGAGGCCCGGTATAAGGTCATAGCCAATCATATTCCTCCGCTACCTCATACACCCACCCTTTGTTGCATCCCCGACCCTGGGTCCTCGCCGGTCCTCTTACACCAATTAAGGATGGACCCCGACCACGACAACAATCTGGGATCGAACCAAACTCCTTCGCCGGTAGATGCAACCCCTCATAGACCGCAATATCGTGGGGACTTTAGGCTTCCCCGACCACCGCTTGATCCTCGGGCTGCAAGTGTCTACGGACTATGCCGTGGGGACTTTAGGCTTCCCGACCACCGCTTGCACCTTTGGAATACAAGTGTGTACGGTGAAAGCGCGTCCGTTGATGTACAAGAGGTGGAAATACAATTGACTATTCCGTCCCACTCCGGATCTTATGGTTAACACGGTTATTACGGCACAAGAATCACTCGGACGACATTTGTTGTTTAATCCTAGATGGATATAAACCCTTGCAATGGAACCTCTACCATATCAACACAATCCATGGTTCCATTGCCCACCACTTAGTCATATTCATAGTTATGAAAATAGTGGTTTTGCTTTTTATGCAATAGTGATAAACATAATACTTTGCAAGTAATTTGGTAAAAATACTCAAATGACATGAGCAAGTGATGAACTTGCCTTTCTTGACTGCAAGATTATGCAGGCAAGGTCTTCGATACGCAATAACTCCAGATTCTGAAATAGCATCATCGTCCGGTAAGGACGATGTTTAAAAGATTGGCAAGGATGCAATAATGCATAAGTATGAGATGCAATCGCTCTAAGCATGACATAACCCCGATGATTTAGGATTAGTGAGTTGTAATGATTAGTTTCGGGTGTGTTGCACTTTTAGAGTGATTCACAAGCAAGGTTCTTATTAAGGTTGATTACTAGGTATCCTAAACAAGTAGTAGAATGCATAACAACAATCATACACACCAAGGGATAGTAGTTGTATAATAAGTAAAAGACAGTTGTCAATTTTAATTCCTATACTGTATGGTTGATGATTACTTGTTATGTACTTCAAAAGAATAACTTTTGAAGAACATGTTCTTTAATAAAGAACAAGTATGATAATTAGGCTGGTGGGGTTCTATGGTTGACTATGGTTCCAAGTAGCTTCTGGAATAAGGATTTAGATGGATCCTAACAAGGTTGAAAGTATATTTTTGGCAATTCATTAAACATGGGTGCTATCAAGGTTGGTATACCTTGTTGGTGACAGCTGGCTAGGGTTTATGGATCCTATTAAGCAGGGTTGATGATGATTCCTTACTTTCTTCAAAAGAATAACTTTTGAAGAACATACTTCTTAAATAGTAAGAAGTATAGCAATTAGGGTTGAGGTGGTCTAGGTTTTATTGTTGATTTTATTAATTAAGGATTAATTGGCTCCTAAATAGGATGATTCATAATTATCCAACACTAGTAGGGTTTAGTGGAGTATGGTATGTAAGATAAAACATTGGGCATAGTTGCTATGAGGATTCATCACCATGGTGTGATGCTAATTAAGGTTAATTAAGATGATGGTTTTGGTAATAGGAGCTAGGGTTTAGACTTGGTTGATCCTACTTGGTCAACTAGGTTGGATAGGTATGCATACATGGAATACAAAATTATTGATAATAGGGCTCCTACATTTTATGTGGCATGGCAAGTATTTAATTGCTAATTATGATTCTATGAATCAAAAGGAAGTACATGATCTCATGTTATATCTAGGGTTTAGGTTTTAGAAACAATTTAGGGTTCCAATTGATTAATGGAGCTAGTGTTCTCAATGGCATTAGGGTTTTAGAATCCCACATAAAATTATGAACTACTATTTTAGGTATAATGGAATTAGGGTGTCCTAATCTACCATCTAGTTCTTAAGGTAATAACTTCATTATAAAGTTGAAGTTATTAATCACTTTAAAATAAAAATAAAATTGGATTTGGCATTTTATTATTTTTAAAGATTTTAATTACTAGTAAAAATACCCGTGCATTGCACCGGAAGAAAAAAAAACTCAAATGTTACAGCGAAGCATCTGTGATAACACTTGTGTGCCACCATCGTTGATTATTTGTCACGTTTTTTCCTACCCATGACAAACATGATCAATTCTAAAAAAGATGAGCTTGGGAAGCCTTTGAACATTGAAGTTGTCTTATATTTCACCCAATTATCGTACAGTAAACTACAATCCCATGTTCCGCATTATAGTAAGATCACATGTTCCGCCATTAGTGAACTTATTAAGAGAAAAGCTTTCATCCAATCGACAACCCATGTATTACCTATTAAATGACTTTTCGGTTAGGATTTGAAAGAAGAACAATCTATACAATTTGAGGCCACTTGAGGCAGCCAAATCTGAACATATGCTTCTATGTAGGAGTAAGTGACAAATCAAGACGGTTCTATTTTAAGCATGATTTCCAAAAATCTTCTAACAGTATGACCATGTAAGATTTGAATGTAGATGATGCAGGCACATCAATTAGACCGAAACCTACTTTCAGACAGAAAAAATAAACGGCATGATTTGCTTTATCAACAATCACCTCACATTACTGATGTGCTCGAAGCCATAATATCGTTTCTTGTTCGACCATGCTATATACTCGTCACATCCAATGAAAAGTAGCAAATCTATCTATATCTATACCTAATAATAAAGAAAATAAGGCTTCTTGTTGGTCCGTCTGTTTTTGCCCCTAATTTTTGATCTAAATTACAGGGTTGCCACCGCTTTAGTTGAAAAAACGATTCGCTCTGTCCGTCGCACAAACCAACTCACGCAAGCCGATCAGCCCCCGTCGTCTGGTTCATCTCAAAAAAAAAAAAAGCCCCCGTCGTCTGGTTGGTTCATTGGTTGGCCCTGGTCCAGCAGCCCAAACATGTGCTCCAAGTCGAGCGCTATAAAGGCTGGCCCAGGTGGCCAGGTCAATCGATCAGCAGGCCCTGGTGTCGTCCTGATTCATGGCGATCGATTTATCGCTGGGTGTGTGGCTCTAACGTGCCCCGATCGATCGCTGGTTGTGAGCCGGTCCAATCAAGAGCTAGCAACCAGCTTTGATCGCACCATGCGACCGTGTACTAATCCAATTACAGGCACACCCTGGTTCTGTGTATACATATACCCATGAGATCGATCGAGGAGACGAGATCGACCAGGATGAAAACTACCCAATCTCGGCGATAAACCGGAAGCGTAGGCCTATCTCGACGGCACACAAGAAGCATCCACCAATGGCACCGTGAAAGAGCAGGGATCGACGCAAAAAACGGAACGCCATGGTTGGTGTACATGAACACTTAGTTCTACAGGTCGACCTAAAAACATGGAGAATTTGTCGTCGGTGTCGCTTCAGTCCTGCCGCTGTGAACTTTGACGTCCCTGGCGTTCTTCTGAGACGCGGATGCCCCTGAGGTCCACATTGGCAGCATCTCCTTCATGCTCTTCCGGGCGTCGGGCGTCCTGGTTCGAGTCTAGGTACGTCCAGTCCAGCATTTGCCGTGTCTCTCCATTACTGCAAAGGGCGGCAGCGAGCAAAGCGTTGGCTTCCTCTACTGGAAGTGGAAGGCCACACGACACGTCGAGCTGCGCGTTCCCGAGGGACTAAGATGAAGTTCCTGTTAGGTTTTAATCTTGATTATGTATCAGCATGTTTAGATTCATCTGCATGTAGTAGTTGTCGAGCAGGTGAAGCTACACTCCAGCGCGTATACGGCGAGATGCCCAGCTCGTGCGATGCGGGTGCACGGCGTGATGCAGGTGTTGTGCGATGCAGCAGGGCCGTGGGAAGCGGCGCGTAGAGTTGAGCTGATCCTTTGAGTTGCAGAGTCATGGACGACCAAGTGAATTGGTCTAGTTAGTTGCATGCATGAATTAGTCAGTGGGTTAGCCGCATGCTGGAGTGATTCCAGGAAACTGGGTTAGTGCGTTAGTGGAGTAAGTGCATGAGGTGTGAGTCCTTATCTTGTACTACTACTATTTAAGCCAAACAAATGAATGAGACGAGGGCAGCCGTAAGGGCAGAGAAACAATGTAGCCAATATGGTCTCACCGGGAGGAAGTTGCAAAGCAAATATTCTCCTTGGTGAGGTGTGCGTGCGTGTGTTGTGTAGTCTTTCTCACCATGTGTGTGTGTTCTTGTGAGGTGAGAGAGACAAGAGAGATTGTGAGAGATCAGAGGTAGAAGAAGAAGATGGGGCTGCGAGGTGCAGCCCCCAACAGTTCCATGCACACCAGCACCCATGTTCGTGTGCCGATCATGACGAGAAAGAAGCGGCAGTACATCACCTGTCGTTTAGACTAAATGGCCTGCACAGCTGGCTGCGCCCCACCCGGCGCCGCTCAAGAACTTCACAACTCTGATGTGATAACCCATGTGGCCATGTCAAGGTGCTTAATGTGTTCGGTTCGTAGGATTTTTCATGAAGACTGCTGCAGAAAACTGCTAGCAGAAATTGCAATGTTTCAAGGATCTTTCACTAAAAACGGTGAATTTTGCTTATGCACATCGTGGCATGAGTTCTGAGGCTATGAAGTTTTTACATCAGCTGCAACCTGAGGGCATGTCTCGGGATTCAGTTTTTTCATGATGCAGGAAGTAAAGCCTGCACCAAGTCCAACAATATTGTCCGCAACACTTCTTGCAGCTTCAATACAACATGGGAACGCATGCGTGCATTAATATGTACCAGGAGAGTCTGAATCCAGAGCAAAGGCTTATACTCCGTACTCAATTGATATCACCACCAAGACGAACAGTGTTGCCTCACGTCATGCAAACATCGCGACCCATTATTAATCTCTGCTGAGGATGGTAAGTACTGTAATAAGTCTATAATACACTAATAATAAAACAGCGTAGTGCATTTTTTTTGACAATAGCGTAGTGCATGTTCTCTGTCCTTATATGTGAATAGTTACAATTAGATGGAAGAGAGGAGGCATGATCAAGATTGGATGTTGTATAAAGCAAACTTATCTCCAGTCTATGTATGTGTCAAGTTTGAGGTTAGGATCACAAAATCCACTGGCCATCCTAATGCTAACAGTTCGGAGATGAGTATCTACTTCCACATGTGCAACAAGCCAATACGATTTGTGCAGGTTTCTGGCAAAACTCCTAATCTTCTTTATCAAGATTTACATTATTTTCCATTACTCATGGTTTGTGTTTCTCGCCCATTATTGATAAAATCAATGCTTTAAATAGCCGGCTACAGGCTATAACCGCGGCATCCCAAAACAGCTATATCCCGGCTATAGCTCGGCTATAGCCGGCTATTTAAGAACTTTTATATCTTTTAGCAGGCTAATGCAGTTAGCCGCATCATACGGGAGAGGCTGCCGGCTACAGGCTATAGCCGCGGTATCCCAAAACAGCTATATCCCGGCTATAGCTCGGCTATAGCCGGCTATTTAAGAACTTTTATATCTTTTAGCGGGCTAATGCAGTTAGCCGCATCATACGGGAAAGGCTATAGCGGGCCATAGCCCAGCTATAGCCGGCTATTTTAAACTATGAAAATTATACTAAACTGAGAAGTATTTATTTATTGTTGCATGTTTTGCAAGTTTCTCGATTTAATTTCAACACTTAATGATTGTATGAAACACGGAAATGTTTCTCATTAACAAGTGTCATCTAAATTTTCTTCCCCGATGCAACGCATGGGCAATTTTACTAGTCTATACCTAATAATAAAGAAAATAAGGCTTCTTGTTCGTCCATCTATTATTGCCACGAGTTTTTGCAGAAATTACGGTGAATGCCACCGCTAAGTCAGAAAAAACGGTTCGGTAATATGTACACGCGTGACCTCGCTCCCGATTTCGGCCCAAGTTCCCCGTTCCTCTCACCCGGACATCCGCGTCCCTCTCATTGGCCGTACTTCGCATGTATCTCACCGGAGAAGAGGGAGTAAGAGGAGAGGTGCTGGATGTACGTCGTCGGAATTGGGTTGGCCCGAGTACAGAGTACTCCAGGACTCTCACCGGCCGGACTCCCCCGTGCATCTCACCGGAGACGAGGGAGGAAGAGGACGCGTGCTGGATGGGCTTCGCCAGAATTATGGTTGGCGAGATGGGTGGCCACCGTCGATAGACGCGTGGGAAGTTGCGGCGCGGAGCTCGTAGGAGAAGCGGCGCGGAGCTCGTAAGCGCTGCGGCGGGAGCACCGTGGCGCCGCAAGAGAAAGAGAGAGCCATGGAAGTGGGGGCCGGCGCTGCGTTGGTAGCGAGGACTCCGGGGCTCCGGCCGGACGAAATGAATCAGGCCGAGCCGGGAAGATGGCGACGCCGGTGGCAACTGGTGGCCTGGGGTGATTCAGGGAGAGCCGTGGGTCGTGGGCACGAACGGATAAGGTGGGATATTTTTCTTTTCTTTGGGTTCGCTTCATCCGTCACTTTCCAGGTTTCTTGGCCCAGTTTAAATTTCTTGGTGGCCCATCTACCCACACGAGTTTACAAAGTCAGCTTCACTGCTAAAAAAAAACCTAATAAAAAATGAAGTTCACGATCCAGCTTCCGTGCAAAAAAAGAAAAACAATAACTACACGGCTCAGTCCATATTTGCATGTCCACACTGAGCTGCCGCGAATGCTCCGCAACACCAGGTGTCTAGGTGGGATAAGTCTTGGATCAATTACTTGATTTTTTCAAAAAAGCTGAAATTAGTACAATTTGTCTGGAGCGGGTAAAAAATATAAAACCTTGGGCCCATGGTTTAGAAGGGTGGTTGCTAATCGAGGAGCAACTAACATGAACACCCACCAGATCCCAGATCCTAGAAGATTCGTCGAGAAGATAACTCCACACGCCCTCCGTCGGTGCCCACCGGATCCTAGAAAATCCGTCGAGAAGACAACTCCACATGCCCTCCGCGGTGCTAGGCGCACCACCGGAACATGATAGGGAACGAATGACCTTTTTATAACTTTAGGATGTAGTCATCGCCTCGCCATCCTAAACAAGACACTGCATATTCCTAAAAAAGAAGAATTGAACCTCATGTCCGCATGAGCCCGCGATCCACCGCAAATCCAAGGCCACCGGAGGCGGGGCGAACCGATGGCGTTGCCGGCAACGGGGGTGGGGGGCGAAACCTTAGATTGGTTTTCTTGGACTGCCTCCTATTTGGTGTGAATATTATTGATACCATATCACATTCCATTTTTGTCGCAATTTATATTAATTTTCACACACCGATTTGTTCACTGAAAAGCTTGAGATATAGTCACCATTTGTCTGACCGGAGTCGCTTAGAGGTCCTCCTCCTACCAAGAAGCTGGTTGGATTCTACAACATGACACGTCCTTAATTACTTTATACGCTTGCATGACATAAATTTTATCTACCCGTCGCAACGCACGGACATGTTTCCTAGTATTAATTTAACATGGATGATAGAATTCCGTCCTGATAAGAACTGATATCAAGGAGTCTGCAAAAAGTACTACGAATTTCCAGCAACAGCAACATACCTTCGTGTGTTGCAGTGTTGCCTTGGCAGAGTTCATTTGCCGACGGATGATCAGGCACGTATCCTCTCTCATTCTCTCTCCAACCAATTCGATAACCACGCGTTATTTAATTTTGGGCAAGGTACCCATCCATTGAGTCTGTACCTGTCCGTGGCGTCATCATCCTGGTAGCTAGGTTTTAGCAGCATCGTTGACCCTTTCGCATTGAGCAGATACATAGGGTTCCAACACTGATCGATATTCTCTGCCATTAATTGTTCCCTCCGATATCAAGCTGACCCAACAACATAATTGGAATGACCGGTCAGCAGATACATACAGACACCGCTTATTAGAAGCCAAAACCAGCCAAATAAACCGAATCGAAGCATGAAAGTCTCATGGACGGCACTACCACCAGCAGCAAGAGCAAGATATTGTGGCTTGGTTCGCTGCAAATAAAATACTACAGCATGTCAGCATCTAGTCCAAAATCGATATACAAGGAATTAGGAAAATTCAGAACTGAGTTGCGGAGAGAGAGCAGGATGCAGTCATGACTCATGACATAGGTCGTCCCATCTATCCTACGAAGAGCTGGATGCCCAGTTGCTTGCCCACTTCCGAGACAGGCGCCTAGTAGGTAGCCTTTTTGATAATAATTGTAGCCTTTTTGTGCTGTGGTCTAAGTTATTATCTCTATAGTAGGTAGTACTCACTTAGATGTGGTTTAATGCAATGTGTCATTAATTATGTTGTAGACTCGTATTGCTTTGGGATGTGAGGCGCGGGAGCTCCACCGGCGGGAACATGCGACCGCGCGCAGGAGTCCGTCAGCGCGAGGCAAGGGAGATCGCCGGCGCCAAGGGAGGAAGTGCGCCCGTCGTCGCGAGGCGTGGGTGCTCCACCGGTGCGAGAAGCGCGGGAGTCCGCGAGAGCCAAGGGAGGGAGGTCGCCCGCCGGCGCAAGGCGCGGGAGCTCCACCGGCGCGAGAAGCGCGGGAACCCACCGGCGGGAAGGTGCGTCGGGTGGATTGGATCGCGAGATCGGACGACTTGGTGTTTATTCAAAATAAGAAGGGCGTAAATGAAAAAAACATTTTAAACTACACGTCCGACACATAAATCGTGACGAAGGGATAATGTGATGTCACGTTGATTGCAATAATGTGTGTACTTTTTGCAAAACTGATGTAAATAGCAGTTGAAAAGCATAGAGCAGCGAAACAATTGCCTTAAATGCATGAATAGGCAGGCAGCGAGGCATCAATTATTAGCACAGTAGCGCAAACTGTAGGGAGCAGCGACGCAGGCAGCGAGCAGCAGCGAGCAGCCCGCCAGCCACTAATCCTAGCGGGAGTAAACGGCCTAGCTGCAGAGTCCCGTTCAGCTTAAAAGGCCACAAACGGCATTTGGTGGGCCGCCACGGACGTGTCCGTTTACAGGTATAACTGCACCTTAGAGTGCCAACTTTTTAAGGGACCATAATGTAAATTGTACGGGACGTACGACGTACGGCCGATTCCCGTTTAATAGTAAAGATTCTTCCGGTTGTTAGGCTGCTCGTAACATATGTCATGTTACTTAATCTAGTGTCACCATGATCATCAGCCGACTAACAAGTACACTTCAACTTCAATGATGGAGCTTATGGACAGTAAAAAATTGAATGGACATATTTTACAAAGACACTGCCTGCTCAATACAAAAGAAATGCAGCATGGTTTTTAAGCACAAATGAAATATGCTTACATGAAGAAAATGCAGCCTGGATTGTAAGTACAGATGAGATATGCTTACATCAAGATTAGCGAACAAGCCAACGTGAGCTAGCTAACAATCTTTGCTGTCCACCAGAACTAAACGTGTATTCAGATTAGGAAAACAACTGCCATGCAGATCACTGTAGAGCGGCAATATCCTGTGACAGGCGGGATTGGAAGTCTTCGTGGACTTTCGCACCCGGACGAGTGTCCTAATGGCTTCGCCTGCAAGGCTCCGCCAACTTCTAGAGCCGGCCATCGAAATAATGAAGCCGGCCCAACGATGAGCACAGCTAGCCTGGCAATGCCAAAGCAGGCCAATCCCATCTAAAGCCATCCAGACGATGCCAAAGCTGCCCAAGACCATGGCGCATCACGCCCATGGCCAAGCCAACCTAGACGAGGATCCAGCCGGCCCCGAGGCAACCGGCCATGGTCAAGCCGGCTGCTCCTCAACCGACCCTACCGCGGCGCAGCTGGCCCCAGGCCAACTGTTTCCCAACCCTTTGACATACCTGGGGTCATCCCCCCGATGGCGTCCATTTGTTCCACGCCAACCGCACGCCTTATGCAGTTATACCCACTAGTATCAGGGACAATTTCAATATTCAACGGTAAGTATTTTACTCTAATTTATAATACGATATGATGGTAGCAAAAGAATTCCAATAAGGCCTTCGCAAACTAAGACTTCACTCTCAAGCACACATGTCTGTCAATGATATAAAAAGAGAGTTGTGAATGGTAGCCGCAAATCAAATGAAAATGAACAATTGTAAAATTAAGAAGAGGAGTAGATTTCCAATTGTTAATCAAAAAAGTTTATGTTTGTGAACTTTCAATAACTTAAAACATAAGCGCAGAGTGATTAGTGGAACGTTGCATGGATGAGATCATGCATGCAATGATCCAAAATTAACGTTATTATGTCTAGCTCTGGCTCATTGAACATGGGCATGTTTTCCTTATATAGTTGTGTGTGCCAGCGTGATAACTTGCACAATATCTATTTTCCTACACTCCCATTTCATTGAAGCCACTTTATTTTGTTATGGTAATTAAGGATGATTTTTTCCAGTCACCCTGATCGACGCATCAATATTTCATGAGCACATGGACTCCTCAAACTATAACATATTCTCTTTGATATACATATATGCCCCTCTTAGGATTGCATGTTCAACATTATAGCAGGTAATAACACACTTATGCAGATAAATACCAAACATATATATGATAAGGCAATAAAGATTCAGTACTAAAATTATGTCAGCTTGGCCCAAGTATCAAGCATTACACATACTACCTCTGTCCATTTTTAGATGTCAAAAATTTGTTAAATTCAAATGTATCTAGACATTTTTTAGACATAGATACATTTAAATTCAGATGAACCACTGGACATCTATTAATGGACGGAGGGAGCAGATAGTCCCTGCTCTCAAAACAATGCCTTCAACAAGATCATTGCCAGGCACAACCAGTTAAGGCCAGACCTTGGATTTTCATCCTGAAAGGTAAGGCTCTGAATTTCACCTGTGTTGCCGCCCCCACTTGCATATTGCTGTTGTGAAACTCAGAACATCAAGCAAACCCCTCAACAATACATAGACTCCAACATCCATTGCTAGTCCTCCAATCCGGCCTTTGAATGATATCCCCCGCCTCTGATTTCACCATGTACCAGAATGTCATCTGATGACAACATAGAACAGAGCTTCGCGTAGCTCCCTCTAGAACCAAATTGTCGGAATAAAAGCACGGGTGCGCACGACCGAATACCATCCGATCCAGCAAACTCTAGCCAAAAGATGCACTCTTCTATTCGCCGAAGCTTTTCGGAACTCATCACTCCAACTAGATCAAGATGGACGACAAGCCTCATGTAGGTCTTCAACTTCGCATAAGAGAGACCCGAGGACCGCCATCATTATTCAGGTCGGGCCCAGCGCCGCCGACCATCCCAGGCCGGCCGAGGCAACGCGGCGAGACACCTTGCAACCGGCGACAACCAAGATCACAGAGATGGAAAGGAGAAGACCGACCTAGGGTTTACACCCATCTGGTCCGTCCCACCTCGCACCTCCATCGCCAGCGGCCACCACCACCATCACTAGGACGATGCCCAGACCGGCGCCCAGGTCGCCGTCCGCCGCACCGCTGATGCCCTAGGCGCACCGCCGCTCACGCCGCCGCACATCGAGCAGCCAACACGCCGTGGTGCCCGACGAGCGCACCGCACCCAAACCGGGGAGGATCCTTCCCGCACCGATCCACCACGCTAGGGGACGAGTAGGCCCCGCCGCCGCCGACAACGACCTCATTCATATAAGATTTCCTCGAGAAAAATGGCATTTGACTTTAGTACATGTATTCTCAGATATCGTGTAGTGTCAAACATGGATGCACAGTGGGTACCAACTACTAGTGCATATGTGTACAGAGGTCACGAATGATGGCGCGTATTACATGTCTAATAGACGCAACAGACACATACAACTGTACCATGTTAATCATCGTGCTTTATGTTTGATATGCTTTGCAAAAATATCACCGACGAAAATTGAGCTAACCTGCTTCACACGAACTTAGGGATCATGCATCATGTGTAGGCTGAATAACGATCGTGCGTCCCATGAACTAAGAACCAGAGGCAGACTTGGATGCATAGTGCATACTTCGTGTACCAACTGCAAGATGCCACGATGCAATTCTATCACAATGTCGTAGTAGCTGGCTAGTTAACCATCGTAGTACGCCGACGATCAAAGGTCACATATAAAATCAACAACGGAAAGCCTAACTAGTAACTACCTAACATTGATTGAATAGGATAGTAATATTCTTCATAATTAGCCTATTACCACTTGGTGTGCTACAAAACCCCTAGCCATATCGATTATCATGCTGTCAGCTGCCTCCTCATCTAGCTAGAGCCTAGAGCTAGCAAAGCCAGCCAACTATGGAAGCTGGCTACCCGAGGTACCTCCTCTACGGCCTCCTCATCCTGGGGTCATGGCTCGTCTCCTTCAGCCTCCACTTCCAGTTCGTTCACATCTACCTCTTGTCCTCTGAACCCCGTTCAGGACCGGCGCTCGTCGTCCTCCGGCCCTCGGTTCCCATGGCGCTCGACGCCACCCTCCCTCCAGCTCCCTCTGCCATCGGGGCCGATGAGGATGGCCGTCCTTCGTCTGTGGCATCGTCGTCGGCGTCGTGCGAGGGGAGGTACGTGTACATGCTAGATGTGCCTTCCCGGTTCGATGTTCTCAGCGGCTGCGTCGAGGGCGCGCCGGCGTTTCAAGACGAGTACAGCATGTGCTCCCTCTTGGTCAATGCTGGCATGGGCCCCGTGCTCCCTCCCGCCACCGGCGACGGCAGTGACGGTGACACCGGCGTCATCCCCAACATCGGATGGTAAGCTCGTTGATCATCAACTGACAGTGTATACTCCATTAATCGATGGGGCTTGGCTTCATATATTATCAGCATTCAGCACGCATCTGAGAATGCGCACGTCGTTGCAGGTACAACACGTACCAGTACGCCCTGGAGGTGATCGTCCACAACCGGATGCGGCGGTACGAGTGCCTCACCGACGACCCGGCGGCAGCCACGGCGGTGTACGTGCCCTACTACCCAGCGCTGGAGCTCCAAGAGCACATCTGCGACCTCAACTACACGGTGCGCAGCGGTCCCTCCTCCGAGTTCCTCCGGTGGCTGTCGTCTCGGCCGCAGTGGGGGGCCTTTGGGGGCCGCGATCACTTCATGGTCGCCGCCAAGACCAGCTGGATGTTCCGCAAGGACGCCACTGGGACGTGCGGCAACGACTTTCTCGAGCACCCCGAGTCCGGCAACATGACGGTGCTGACCTACGAGTCCAACATCTGGGAGCCGCGGGACAGGGACTTCGCCGTGCCGTACCCAAGCTACTTCCACCCCAAGTCGGCCGGCGAGGCGGCCGCGTGGCAGGACCGCGCCCGCGCTGCGGAGCGGCCGTGGCTCTTTGCCTTCACCGGCGCGAGGCGCGCCAACGGGACGCTGGTCATCCGCGACCGCATCATGGATTCCTGCGCGTCATCGAGCCGGTGTCGGCTTGTCGACTGCAGCCACGGCATACAGGGCAGCAAGACCTGCCAGTCGCCGCGGACGGTCGTCTCCGCCTTCGCCGCCTCCCGCTTCTGCCTGCAGCCGAGAGGCGACTCCTTCATGCGCCGCTCCTCGGTGGACGCTATAATGGCCGGGTGCATCCCCGTCTTCTTCCACGAGGGCTCCACCTTCCAGAAGCAGTACAGGTGGCACCACCCGGACCCGGACGGCAGCGACCGCCGGTACTCGGTGCTCATCGACGCCGACGAAATCCTGGAAGGCAAGGTGGATATCGAGGAGGTGCTGGCTAGCTACACAGACGAGGAGGTGGCCGCCATGAGGGAAGAGGTCATCAATGTTATTTTGTGATCCAAATTCATATACTAAAGGGAGGCTAACTTCTGACGAGCGGAGCGAGGCCCGTCGCCGGAGGCTTGGGCCGAAGCGTAGCGTAGTCAGAAGTTAGCCCATACGTCGTGCCCTACAGGGACGCCTGCGGGGGTGCGGGGGGCGGCAGCCCCCCACGGTACGGATCGTTGCCACCGTCTATATATATTCCCTGTAAGCCGCCGCTAGGGTTATCATCGCATCATTGTACACCCACGGCGTTTGTAAACACCACCGAAATAGTGAAGTTTTGCTGGCTGGCGCCCGTGGTTTTTCCCTTGTGTGTTGCAAGGGTTTTCCACGTTAAAATCTCGTGTCCCCTGCAGTGTTTTACTTTTCGTTCTTCGTTTATTGTGCATCTCAAATATAACAATCAAGATGATCCCGAGGTTCCTGTACGAGGACCCCAGGTCGAGGTTCCAGGGGGACATGCGGGATGCGTTCGACATCTCCTTGGATGCGGTAATGGGGAGAGTGAGGAGGATCAAGAACGGCGAGGATTTATGATACGGAGTACTAGTAGTTTTTTTTAGTGGTATATAAAGCAACGCTGTATACCGAGTAATTCTCATTTTTCTGATAATTAACTTAATTCATTCTCAATAATGTGACGTCATCAAATCTCAAATACAATCCATGTTAAAACTCACGAGTAAGCACATGTCAAATAAAATCCAACAGTTTGGAGTATTTTTTTTTTTCCTAAGTTACAACTCACAAGTCACAACTTATGTGCCAGTAGTAAAATCTCAATTATAAGTTTATAACCAATGTTGTAACTCACGGAGGCAGGAACTATGAGGCAATCCAAAAGTCTGTGTTTTTTTTTCAAAATAATACAAATTATTTATTAATTTACGGAAATATTATGCGTTTTCAAACAATTTCATTTTTCCGACTTACTCAGTTTTCTAGCTGCCAATCGGCCTACTGTCCGCCAACCAGGCCGTTGACAGAGCTGCGACGGGGCTGATTGGTCACTAGGGGCGTGTTTGGTTGCCTGGGCCGAATTCTTGCATATCTACGCCAACGAGATGGGAGGCATTGCGCGTCGCGAACGGGTCATGGGCCACTTTTCGCAGGTCGTTTGGTGGCCTGTGCGGCCTTTTGCGCGCCGGAGAAGGAACCCAGACCCCATCGTTTGGTTGCCCGTTTCCAGCCCATTCTTCCCAGGTCGTGCAACCCATAGCCTGTTTGGTTGTAGATAGCTCAGTGCTGTGGTAACCCCTTCACTTAGAGTGGTGAGGTTACCCAGTATTGAATAACAACACACATCAGATTCAGTTGATCAGAAGAGATGTTGGTAATACACAACAACTAGTACTTAGTGGGCGATACATCACGAACGAAGCAACTACTTCGTGATGCATCACAGGTTCGTCACGAGGGGTTAGTATATACCACCTGGAATAAGTTCATCATTACAAATCGGGGATCAGGTTGTAGCAAGTCCTAGCTAATGGAGGGATACAAGATCACCTCCCAAAATCAGCGGATCATGGGAAGGAAGCAGAAGCACTAAGCAGGAAACTGGTTGCGGAGCCAGGTCCTAAGCCAGCTTCTCCTCTCCAGTGGCTGCATCTTATAGTAGACGGCATACTCAGCTTCATTGTCTGCAATGAAGTCGATAATCCTGACCAGCAAGTTAGGCTGGAACAGCTGCGCCTTGTAGACGAACCGGGGAGTGAAGATCGTCTTCATCTGAGCGTAGTTGGTGATCGGGGTGCCGATGTACTGACGATGCTTCGGGTACCGCTGCAATCGACAAGGAACACCTGTTAGTGCGGACGACATTGACATGTACATACTTTCAGATCTGTGCAGGAGCTCAATGAGGATTCGTACCAGGATGTACTCGTCCGCCACCCCTTCATCACCGCCGTAGAAGCAGCAACCATCTTCGCTCCAGTTCAGAATGCGATCGGATTTCATCTTCATGATGACGCTCCACTTCGTCCTCCAGTTTCTGATGTGGTTGTACAGCTGAAGAGTGGTGACATGTACGCCGGCGAATGCAAGAACATCCGCAGCTACCTTCTTCATCTGCTGCTCATTGAATCCCATGTTGAAGTAGACGCCGCTACGGACGAGCTGAACCAACCGGTTCAACACAAACTCTGATAGTTCAGGTTTTCAAACCATGACTGGTTTGCTTGCTATTAGAGATGACTGAGCATTCACAGTTGACGCAGACAGATCAGGGGAGCTCAAATGTATGATCGCCTACATAACAAACACTAGCAGATCAATGAACTACCACATGGACATCCTTAAGCACTAGCACATCTATGAACTACCCGTACGGCAGTACCACATCAAAGAACAACGAGGTAGGTAAGATCGGTCTTACAGTCAAAGGAGCCACACGCAACACCGAGGTAGGGGAAACATGGGACCCTAGCGAAGATGCAGGCAGCACCACCATCCCAGTGGAAGATGCAGGTAGCACCACCGTTCCTGTCATAGAGTCAGATGGAACATGGAAAACCTCCAGAACCTCCACCGGCGACGAAGGAATGTCCTACAATAGATTCGTTCAGACCCCAGTTATGTACCCAAAAGATCTAGATCTAAGACTAGGGTTTGCGGAAGCTTACCACAACCGAAGTTATAGACGCAGACGAAGAAGACGACCATCCTCCGCGGCCAGTAGCCGCCGTCGCCGACCGTGCGGGTGAGGTAGAGCCGGCCATGTCGCTAGATCGGGGATGCTGGATGAGCTCGAAATGAGGGAAAATGGGGGATTTGAATTTGCCGGTGAGAGAGCCGCCCCTATATACGGTGGCGAAAATTCAAGCGCGGCGACCGAATTCATGGCGCCGAGATTTCGCAGTCCCGCGCGAGCTCCCGCCATCTCCCGCGGTGGCTCTGCAAGGACGTCGCGTTCTCCACTTCTGCGGAAACGAGGTGGCTCGCTAGAAACGGCCAAACTGAGGGTTCCTCCAGGACCTGGCCCGAGCGTGCTTTAAGAACCGGTTGCTGCAAGAACGCGACGTCGACCAGATAACCAAACAGACTGAAAAAAACTGGATCAATACGAGCCAATGAGCATGCAGACTACCAAACGCACCCTATACTGCTGCTAGCCGTGGGTTAGGCAGCGCCCGAGGAGATCCTGGTGCAGTCGGGCGAGCGCGCTTATGCGTCCAGGCGCTGGCCCTGTGTGCGCACGCCATGGACGGAGGCCGACAGCGAGGCAACGATTCCACGCCTCCATGGTTAATTCCACACCTCCGCGGTCGATTTCGCTCCTTTGTGGGCGATTCCGCACTTCGTTGCATGAATGTGGGCAGTGGTCAGCGGATTGGAGCTGGCGGGGCGCGAAAATTTCTTGGCGAGCGGAGGCATGCGCGCGGAGCGGAGAAGTGCGGACGAGGTTGGCCGTCGGCGGTTAAGCGTGTTATGCGAGGTGGACATCTGGTCCTGGCTCCTGGTGCGGTCGGGCGAGCGCGCTTGCGCGTCCTAGCGCTGGCCCTGCGCCAGCATGAGGGGTGAGCCTGGCAAAGGAGCCGCAGGTGGCATGGAAGACGTAGGGCGACGCGGCCGGCCGTACATGGCATCCATCATGAGCTGAATCAGCAACAGCAAGAACGAGGACGACCGAACGGAGAGCATCTGGCTAGAGCTGTGGACAGCTCTCTCGGGCGGACAGAGGAACGCTGGCGCATTTCGGAGGGCTAAAATATTATTTAGGTGTGTCCATTTGCCTCGGTCCGCTGCTGCGAAAATGGTCATGCGTCTGTGTTGCGTCGGGATGGCTCTAGCGGGCCGACATATTTCCGGCGCCAGCAAGTTTAGGTTTAGAAAATTCAGAAAACAGGTTGTAGCTTTAAATTGGTTTAAATTTACACGAAATTATAGCCTCAAATTGGCCAATTGTTTGGCGAAGGTTTCAGTCGCCCAGGAGCTGGCTAAACACTTCTGCTCCGGTGCTCCTCCCCTGGAAAAATTCTGGGTGCGTTGAACACAACAACGGTTGAGATCTATTCATATGTAAGCGGGGATACAATCATAATTTCAGTGTAGGTCCACCGTCAATACAACCTTGTACATGCCCATATGACCAACGTTGTGTTGTACCTCGTTTTTGTACGACGTAGGGCTGTACTTAGACGAATGAGATCGTTAACTGATCAACATGACCTCTTTTTTTCTTACGCGAGGTACACATACCGTATCAATACAGATGGTATGTATGGACTGGATATAGGTTTCGGTGGATCCAACACAGAAAAAATAACCAATTATTACCTTTTGACTTCGTTTAGGGGGGAGCACCGGAGCAAGGCTCCTGGCTAAAAAAGTGAACCCGATGACCAAAAATTTGGCAGGGGTCCAAAGAGTTGGCGTTAATCCAAACGAAAGCCTAGGCCTGTGGTCAACGCCAAAAATTTGGTTGGGTAGTACCCGGCTCCAATCCAAACAGACCCTAAGTTCCCGGCCTAATCGGCTTGCAGTGGGCCGATCGACGGAGAGGCGCCTGACTGTGGGGAGGTGGCCGATCAGTGTGTGGAGTGCCGACTGAGTCGCACAAACGAAAAAATTTCAAAACACATAATATTTCTGTAATCTGTAAATTAATAAATAATTTATATTATTTTTTAAAAAATCGCCCAAAAGTCTAGGGTTGACTAAGAACCATATCAATTCCTAGTCGTCCAAAAAATAGCAAAATCATTATTTAATAGTTGTGGCTAAATAACCTGATACAACTACACCAATCTCGGCGGGACATCCTACTATCCCAATACTCCCTCCACTTTCCATTTATGACGCCTTTTAAGAGTTATGTTTGCTTAAGAAAATTATATGATCAAGTATATGAACATTATTTGCTGGAAATATGACAACACTAGAAAATATCTTCGGTACGATGATATCAATTTTATATTATACAATCAAAAAATTGTATATTATGCCATAAATTACAAGTGCCTCGTCTACCAAGTTTTTGTCAGTTTTATAGTAGAACGTAAAACTTTTTTTCTCTCACTTTGATGGCCAGTGCATGGCACATGTTACCCACGTAATATATACTCGGCCGGTGCATGGTAGATGTCACTTTTTTCCATTGCATGTGCGAATTTGATTTTGATCATCATCGTCGGCTCTTTTGAAGGCTTCTAGAGCCACGATGATGGTGTTTCTAGCGAACATTTTTGGGCCACGCCCGCTGTTTTGATCTAGTTGACATTGCTCAATGCAGCCGTTTATGGTTTGGATGATGAATCTCGATGTCAGCTTCTGGTATTTTTCGACAAATCGTACCCTTTGGATAAACTATTGTCTCAACTCATCGGCAAAAAAAAAACATTTTGGAATCTGACCCCTAAGTTTGGCACCAATGGGGATGTGGAGCCGAAACTGTGCCAATTGGCGTCAATATTTTCTATCCCCAAAGCAAAGTCAAACTAGGTTGACACTAATATCATTGGTGTAGAACCACTTGAATTTTTTTGTAAAATTTAATTGACGTCAAATCGAATTTCTTTGGCACTGACCTGCATAATTTCAGCTTCATTCTCAGGGGTCAGATTTCTAAATAGTTTCATCGAGCGATCAAGTGAGGCATTAATTTTGTCTCGGGATCAGCTTTATTAAAAAAAAAGCACGAGCTTCTCCCTTCAAGAAAAATGTGTGCTACGTTAGATTATTTGTTACTCGTAATTGTGGGCTATTATTTAGTACAAAATGATAAATGTAAGCAAACTAATTTAATGTTTCTGAACTTTGAATAAACATTAAACGAAGCCAATAATAATACGAGGCGAAACCATGGTACATGGATTAATAAAATATAACCCTTCCTCAAGCGTTCACTGCCCAACTGACTAGGGCCTTGTGCTTGTAGACAAATGTTGTAATGATGGGGGTGGCATCATTTTGACAGCATCTGGAGCTGCAGTTTTAGTCTCCAACAGACCTCAATAGTGATATAGCATAACTTTATGAGACATATCGATGCAGAAAATATGATACAGCACATAACAGACTTCACATAAACATAGTGCCAACATTAATGAATCACACATATGCTTCTAAACTCCTGATAAGAATAACATGAAACAAATACGGAGTAATAATAATACCAAACTACATCATGTTACGTTAATCAAAACAATTACCTCTGAACAGTCCTTGCCTGGCTAGGCAGCGGCCTTGCGTTTCTTTGATGACAGGTCAATTCTTGCATCAGGTGGGGAGTCATCTAATTCCACACTGCAGCAGCACCGCACTTCCACACGTATATATCGCCCCGATAATGAGAATACAGAACGTTGTGTTGTAGAGTTTTATACACGAACAGTCGGAGATATAGAGTGACACTACATTTAGCATCTTTGACAAACACATCAAAGCATCGAGGGTTCCCTCTCAGATCTTTGACATGTTGTCGTGAGAGCATCTCCACCAGCGGTCTCCATAGTGGCTCCGACAGCCTTTTGAGGGCTGGTGTCATTTTTGGGTTCGCACCGGTCCGCTCCAAAAGGCGTCGGCTAGTTTTCAAGCCCAATAGAATCGCCGGTAACCCCATACCGGCCCATTCACGAAAGGCGCGAATCGGGCGCGCCGGCACCTTGTGGCACGGTGGTTTTCGCGGGTGGGGGCGCCTGCGAGAGGACGCGATGGTTCGTATTGGCCTCGACGCGGGAATGTTGGTCATCGGCGTTTAATGGTCTGAGGTCTCCCGCGCGGAAACCGAGGTGGCGACGAGCGCATCGACTGGCCACGCGGCGTCCACTCGCCTACACCACCGTAAAAGCGAGTATTTGGCACCCTATTTAGTACGTACGCCATCCACCGCCGCAGTACTATCCTCTCATCTCCACCGCCGCCGCCGCCGCGCTAGTCTCTCCTCGCCACCTGAAAAATGCCGCGCCGTCTTAAGACAACGTACTCCATGCTTGGCCTCAACGGCGGCGGGCTGGCTGCAGCGCCTCCACCACCACCGCAGCCGGAGCCGCAACCCGACGCGGACTACAGCTCCGACGATGTAGTGAACCCACGGTCCGCAGTGTGGCACGAGGCCTACGTCGCAGACGCGGAAGCTGAGGCTGCAGAGTAGGCGGCGCAGTGGGGCGAGCAGCCACAGGCCCCCGCAGACCCAAACCAGGCGGCGATCCTGGCGTTGTTGAACGCGCATCGCTTCCGGAGGTTGAAGGAGGAGCCGTGGGAGTTCGTCAACGACGCGAACCTCGAGCACGCCCTCGAGATCTCGCGCCATCGAGTGGCCACGGAGGAGGCGGGACGCCTCCTCATGGAGGCGGAGCGACAGAAGCTCATCGCAACTATGAGACGTTCGCCCGCGAGCAAGCGAGGCGCGCCGAGAACGAGGCTTCTCGTCAAAGGCTGGCAGCGGGCACAGCGCCGCCGGCAAGCTCATGCGATGCTAGCTGCCATGCTCCACCGCCAGATGCGCGAAGCAAGGACCGAGAGGCGAGCACAGATGCAGGCGGCAAAGGTGAAGAACGACGACGAGGCAGGCCCATCGCGCGCCCCAACCGACGGCCAGTAGATTAGGGTTAAGTTTAAGTTTTATTTAAGTTTAAATTCGAGTAAATTTTATATAAATTTCTTATGAATTTTGGTTTTAAAGTTCATTCCAAGTTTCAAATTCTACGGAGGCGTCGGTGTGGGAGCAGCATCCCAAATGGAGAATGCTCTGGTAACGCCTCCATACGGCAGTGCCGGCGCCCCGCCGACACCTATTTGAGAGTCGCCGGTGGAGATGCTCTGATGTGATTCCCTCCATGTGGTAGAGAGCGAGCTCATCACTGACGTGCTTCATCTTCCCTCTTTCATCTGGAAGTAAAAGGTGCGTCTCAGACGGTACATCCAAAAAAATCATACTCTGTCCCTGCTTAAGATACTCCCAAGTTGAGCTACACTGCATATGCTCACTCGCCACTAGTCACTACTCGTCAGCGGCGCCATGGAGGAAACCCCAGTGATTCCTCGTGTCCGGCTCGGCACCCAAGGACTGCAGGTGAGTCGATCGATCGATCGATCATCTTCCCTTCTCTCTTTCAGTCTCGCTCCCGCGCGGCACCCAATGTGTGAATCGAAATATCGAATGATCCAACAACGTGACGATGCTAGGTGTCCAAGCTGGGGTTAGAGCATGTCTAACAGGCCCCGTATTTCGCTGCCCCGTATAAGTCTCTTATTTCGCTCCGTATCGAAAAACTGCTCCATTTCGAGCCATGCCGTCTAGCAGACCCCGTATTTCGCCCCGTATTTTCAAAAATTAAAACCCCGGGAAGTTCTTCTTCATTGATCATACTAGGGATCATACATACATTTTGATCATACTACAGATCATACTACATCTAAACCTACCTCTACTCGTCCAGGATGACGTAGGGGATGAAGGCGATCCTCGCCGCCTCCTCCCGCGCCTCCCGGGCCTCTCGCGCCTGCCGCGCCTCGAACTCCTGGACGGCGGCGATGGCCGCCGCCTCCTCCTCTCGCCTCCGCCGCCGCTTTCTCGGCGGCATCCGCCTCGGACAAGGCGACCGCACGGCGGTAGGCCGCCTCCTCTTCCTCCTCTTCCGCCGCCGCCGCTTCCTCCTCGCCGCCTCCGCTTCCTCCGCCGCTGCTGCGGCGGCCGATGGTCGCCCTCCATTCCGCCAACGCCGCGCGGTCGCGCGGCCCATCGCGCGCGCCATTTCTCGAACGCCTCGCCGCTCATCGGCTTGAGCGGCGGGTCCTGCTTGTACCACCGCCCACCCGCGGCGAACTCGCGGAGCGGGTCCGGCACGTACAGCGCGCCTGCGTACTTGCAGGCCGCGCGACGGCTCCCGGCGGCGGAAAGTTTGCACTTCGCCCGCCACGCTTCCTCTACGGTGTCCGGCGAGCGGGATCGCTCGATCCGCTCGCCGGCGAGGCCCCATCGCGGCGGCGGGAGTCCATCCTAGCTTTTGGGGTGGAATGCGTGGCGGGGGAGCGGCTAATTGCTCGCCGGAGCAGGAGGAGGAGGCGGCGGCGCGCGGCGGAGCTAGGGTTGCGAGTGAGGGGTTAACCCCTCACTCGCACCTCGCGCCCACTATATGTACGGGGCGACGGGGCCGATTTCCTGGGCCCCGTATTCCGCCGAAACGGGGCGGCCCGAATACGGGGCCTGCTAGACGGCCCAAACCGCGCCTGCCCCGTATGTCGCCGGAATTTTACGGGGTGGGCGGGTTATACGGGGCCTGTTAGACATGCTCTTAGGGTGCATGGGTCTGACGGGCTCCTACAACTCCCCGCTCGGCGACGACGCCGGCGTGGCCGTCGTCGCGCACGCCTTCCGCCATGGCGTCACCTTCTTCGACACCTCCGACTTCTACGGCCCCCACACCAACGAGACACTCCTGGGCAAGGCGCTGAAGCAGCTGCCGCGGGAGCAGGTGCAGGTGGCCACCAAGTTCGGGATCCAGCTACACGAGTACGGCGCCGGCGCTGGCGCCATCTGCGGCAGGCCGGAGTACGTGCGCCCCTGCTGCGAGGCCAGCCTATGCCGCCTCGGCATTGACCACATCGACCTCTACTACCAGCACCGGATAGACACCACCGTCCCCATCGAGGATACGGTCTGGCGCCTATTCTTCATGTTGTTCATTGCTTAAACGGTTGCTTGAATGGTGCGGTTGCTCACTGCAACTCTCCTGCTGAAGATGGGTGAGCTGAAGAAGCTAGTGGAGGAGGGGAAGGTCAAGTACATTGGGCTATCCGAGGCGAGCCCTGACACCATCAGGCGTGCTCACGCCGTGCACCCGATCTCCGCGGTGCAGATGGAGTGGTCTCTCTGGGCTTCTCTGGGCTAGCGACATCGAGCCCGAGATTGTGCCGCTCTGCAGGTGAATTCTGCATTGCAAATTCTACTTGCGAGCTTCCATAAATGACTGATAGTCCTGAATGACTTCATTGATTGTGTAAATAAACTGATTCTTCTGCTCTATGGACTCCAGAGAATTGGGGATTGGAATTGTTCCTTACAGCCCCATTGGCCGCGGGTTTTTCGGTGGAAGAGGAGTCACGGAACAAGTGTCCTCTGAATCTGATCTGGTACCAATACAGCCAGTTGCTTGATATGCAGCAGTCAGTTCTTTTCAGTTACTTAGGCTTGAACCCATTATCTTTTTCCCTTTGCAGAAAGGGCATCCACGGTTTTCAGCAGAAAATCTGGAGAAGAACAAGCATCTGTACCTGAAAATGGAAGAACTAGCTAAGAAACACCAGTGCAGCACTGCTCAGCTAGCTTTAGCTTGGGTTCTGCATCGAGGGGATGATGTGGTTCCCATACCAGGTTAATGTTATGAACCTTTCTCATGTCATTGACAGCACATAGTGTTAAACATGTAGGGTGATATTATTGAGCTCTCAATTGTCATAGTAGGTAAAAGCCTGAAGATCGTATTGGTTGCATATGCTTTCTCATAGAAGTGAAATTTGCAGTTTAAGAAATCTTAATGAAGTGTAGGTGACACAGAGAGACATATCGACTGCAATCCAAGCTTTCTTTGCAGAGAAACATGGTAGACGAACAATCATGGTGGTCTTTTGCTATACAGTAACATCTGTGCCATGGTGTTAATTTTGAACTGACATTAAACTGAACTGCAAAATGCTTTGATGCCTCCAAACATGGGGTAGTTCATCTACAAAGAGAACTCTTGTGTTTATTTTCACTTCCAAGTTCCAATCCCCAATTCACAGTAGTCAATTCCGTATTTCTAGTAGACTGGCATTTCATAACTGATAGCTTTGCTCTGCAATTTCTCAGGGACAACCAAGATCAAGAATCTGGAATCCAACATTGACTCCTTAAAGGTAGACCTCGCAGAAGATGACCTAAAAGAAATTAACAATCAGATACATGAAGAAGATGTGGCCGGTGGAAGGAGTTATACTTCCTTTGCCCATGCCAACTGGAACTATGCAGACACACCAAAGAAGTAATACTACAAAAGACATGACAGACAGTGAATATGTGAGAACTAAATGGTGCAGTCTGTACCTTGTGAACGTTCCACGCTAAATAATGTAGTGCAAATAAGAAAAGTGCAATGTCTCCAGGAACCATGTAAATTTATGTCTGCTCATATAACAGAAGACTGGGGCTGTAAGGCACACTTTGGCTCGCAAGTTTGCAATATTTGAGAAAGTTTGGATGGTACAAATATGAAATATGTAAGAAAGATTGAACATACAGAATAGCAGCGCCTGAATATAGGGGTGGGGGTAGATTGCTTAAACTTTTACCCTGTGATAGGACACATATTTCAAACAAGCATCGAGTAGTACACACATGGAGCCGCATGCATGGTTCTGACAGATATTTGTCATTGTAAAATGTGCGCAGCATGTAAACTATGAAATCACAAAATTTTATCATGTTTACTCTCATGAACACGAGTGGCATGCACATCTGACATCCTCGGCTCCACATGCTTTTGGTTCTCTCTTCCATAAGTAGAGCAGCTGCAGTAGCTTTCACAGACAGATGATTGCAGTCCAGTCCAAAGACATATGACCCAAATTTCATTTACTAACACAATTTTATTATCTGATATATCAAAGAGCCATCAGGCACCTGCATTACGGTTTGCAGTCCTGCACTGGATAAGCAGCAACTCTGGTGTGAGAATGGGTAAGTTTGCAATGAAATGACTAAATCAATGTTGATTATAGCAAAGGCTAACCAGGTTGGTTAAGAGCCAATGGGGAGCTCTAAGCCTCTAACAACCCAACGGATACCTACCACTGACTCCATGTGAATGTATTTGAAGGCCTGTCTGTTGCACTGCTTCCGGACAATCAATACTCCAGAGGAAGAGCAGGAGCATGGTACACCAGAGGCTTTTGTATCAACTCCAAATAATTCATTTCATTATTGCCTCTTTAATCTCCTACTTATTGACTCTGACTAGCTCTATTCTTTCCAACTGCAAGAATAATTCAGCACCATTGAATATCAGTTCAAATAATCTTCAAATGTCCAAACATTATCTGAATTTCCATAGATAATTTTTTTTCGAGAACCCGCAGGAGATCTGCGCGTCATTGTATTATGCTCGAAGAAGCGGACGAAGAGGTCCTTTACATCGTTGTTTACAACCGTAGGTAGCAAACAAAGATGCACCACCGAAAGAAAATGCCACACGGGGCCAAAAAAAAGGCCTAAGGCTACCAGCTAACTAATCTCTCTCGTAATCCCACTCCTACAAGCCAACCAAGCCCGCCACTCATCCGTGATCAAGTTAAGGGTGACCACCATGGATGTGCGCTTGCCCTCAAAGATCCTCGCATTACGCTCAAGCCAGATCATGCGCAGGGTGAGCATGATCAGCGAGTTTGCCTTCCTCCGCTCCGCCAGAACAAAGCAATGAGCAGCCTGAATTCACCAATCGTTGATGCCAATGGTGCCATCGGGTATGATGTCCAGCAGCCCCAAACGGGTGACCAGACCGGACCAGACTCCGCGCGCGAAACCACAATGAAGAGATAGGTGGTCTAGCATCTCGCTAGCAGCATCACAGAGCGGACAGAGAGTGTGAGAGGGCAGTCCACGGCGCAGCCGAGGTCTGCCGTCCAACAGCGCCGGCGAAGAGCCAGCCAAGCGTGCAGCTTGTATTTGAGCGGTGCGAAGGAGCTCCATACAAGTTGCGCGCAAGGGAGGCCGCTCATGCCTTGGAAGAGCAAGCGGTACGCCGTGCGCGACGAGAACTGGCCGTCCCCTCGCTACTTCCATCGAAAGGAGTCAGGCGCAAGAGCGTCACCCCCACCGAACGGCACACCCCTGACCGCTGCCCAAAGCCTCAGGTATTGCACGACCACGTCAACCGTAAGCGTGCCCGTGATGTCGACAGCCCAGCTGTTGCCGGCCAGGCCATCCTGAACGGTGCGGCGCCGCCGCACAGCCAGCCGGACAAACTAAGGTGGTCGGGCACGATGGCACCGGCCGTGAGACTGCCAAGCCAGGCATCCTCCCAAAACAAAACCGAGGCACCACCCCCAGCTCAATCCAAACAGAGGCGTTGAACAGCGCGAGGGAATCCTGGCACACTTGCACGCCGAGACCACTCCAGGGCTTGGAGCTCTCCGTCTTTTTAAGCCACACCCAACACGCGCGGAGGGCGACGTTCATCCGCCTCAGGTCATGCAAGCCCAGCCCGCCGAGGCTCTTGGGCTGGAAAACCAGGCTCCATGCTACGGCGCAACAGCCGCCTTGGGCATCATCCTTGATTGAAAATTCACATGCATAGCTTCTTGATTGAAAATTCATGCTCATATTGTTTCCATACCAAGGAAGTTTATACAGGATAAACTTCAACTTTATCCGTAGAGTATATGGGCTAATCAATTCTATTTCACAAGACCAATGGAACTATCACTATGTTATGCTGATATGGAATAGAATACCTGAATTGCCTTTACAAGAGCAGAATGCTCCTGGTTGGACGCATTATATCTATTCATTTCTGAATGTCTCCCATTCTTTCTTTGCAGCCTGCTCTTGCAGGGATTACCCGTCCACGGAGTGTTGCATAGAGTTTCTGTACATGTCAGCATGCATAACAAACAAGTATTGAGAAAATACCAAACTAAGAGAGAGGAAAATACAAGAAGACAATATTACAGGTTCACGACACGATCTGCGATTCATGCTTGGATGAAAGGAACAAGCAACAAAAGTAAATACTGAAAGCGGTTGGAATATAAATAGGAAAACCAAGGCAAGAAGAGAGGTTTCCTTGACAAACTTGAATCTTCAGACATTCTAAAATAATAATATCAAACTACAACAGTCAGTCAGTTATTTCATTTTGCTTAGTGAAATTTTGTATCTGCTGCTTGTACAATTGAGTAAAAAAATGTCATGTCAACACGTTTTGCATTTGTGAAAAAACATTATGTCTTTTTCAAATTGTGTAACCACGCTAGTGCATTTCAAAATGAAGAAAGGAACAGAGTGATAACCTCGATTTAATTTGACTCCATTTATAATACTATGGTCTTGTGACCACAAATATTAGAGTGTTCAGAAGCATCTTATTCTGCAGATTCAAAAGTCTTTTCTAACAAATAATTCCATCCTCGAAGGTTACAGAATTTGATACCAGATGAAGTCAGTGGTATATATTAATGTAAATAAAAAGCCACGAGTATAATCTATCATGGTACTGCAAGCTGGTTTGGAGAAACTAAAAAGCAATGTAAAAGAAATTGCTCTACAAATACAAAATTTTCTCTCAGCTCCCAGGAAGGAAAAAATATCATGAGTCAAATCCCACACAGACCTGGAAGTTCTCGCTAATACAATAATAGCATAATGCTAGTACGAACTATCTTTTTTTTAATCGAACTACGGCGGGCTTACGCCAGCCTGAACACTTTCATATATAACTCAAGAGTCTAGTACGAACTATCATCAGCCTACACCTTATAGGTGCAATATCTGATAAACTTTTGGTGACCATACACCTGGATGGATTAACCACAGAGCAAAGTTCAAGCTCATGGGGTTGGCTTCACTTGCAAGATTCTTCTCATATGGAAATTGAATCACATGAATTCACACTAATAAGCTGGGTTGTATGAATGTATCTGCTGACAAGCTTGTGAAGTGCTAACCATGTGAAGTCAGTGGCTCATTATCAGTATCCATCCATGTATTAGACCACAAAAGTCGGTCACCCTTTTTGGCCCAAAGTTTAACCCTGCAAATGGTCCAGTATGCCAGTATTTCACCAGTAATCCCTGCAAGAGCAGTGCCCATCTTCAAACCGATGGAATCTTGCTCTATCCCGAATGACAATCACCCGGCTATAAGCTTTGGAGATTAGCTTTGCTACTACATGACAGTCCCCACATATTCGGAGATTTTTTATCACCCGCAGGGTCTCCCCGGGTGGCGTAGCAATCAACCCAAATGCAATGGCCAGCTTTTCGCTATGATAGCACAATGCGTTCTGCTTCTCTTCCTCCCCAATGTCATGAAGCACATTGTCTGTCTCTGGCTCATATCCCAACTCACCTATTCTTGACACGATTCCCTCTAGTGCTTTGTATATCTCCTGCCACCTAGGGTGATCTCTATCACCATTAATAAACTTATGCATTACACCACCTATCTCAGTGTAACTGAAGCCAGGTACTTTCTGCACATCATTGCTTCGCATTGTATCACGAACTCGATCAACATCTGCCCACCGCGCCTTGGACGCATAAACATTAGAGAGGAGCACATAGTCACCGTCAACATTTGAACCAAGCTCAGCAAGCTTTGTGGCAGCTACCTCCGCGAGCTCAACATCACCATGCTTCTTGGACGCGCCCAGCAATGTCTGCCAGAGGACGATGTCTGCTGGAAAAGGCATAGACTTGATGGTATCATACGCCTCAGCAAGGCGGCCTGCACGGCCAAGAAGGTCCACAACAGCGCCATAGTGCTTCACATTAGGAGGAACCCTCATGCCATGAAAAACCCTGAGGCCATCGTCCACAAGCCCAGCATGGTTACACCCACCCAACACGGCTATGTATGTCACTTCGTCCGGCTCGATAGATGTCGGCATTTCATCAAACAACCTCAGTGCATCCGCCCCATGGCCATGCATGGAAACTGCTTGTATTGCGGTGTTGTACGACACAAGCGTCCGGTCTTCTCGTCTGATGGAGTGGAACACTTGTAGCGCCGGGCCCAGCGAACAGCACTTGGAGTACATGTCAATAAGCGCGTTGCAAACACGAACGTTGCCGCTGATCCCAATTTTACGGGCAAACTCGTGCACATACAGCCCGTCCTGCAACGAGCCAATCTGTGCACACGCAGAAAGCGCCGCGACGATGGTTAACTCGTTGGGTGCCTCCCTTGGCGGCAGCTCGTGGAAGCTCCCTGCCAGTCTGTGGAACAGCGCCAGCGCGAGGGTCGGTTCAGTCCCCTGGGCCAGCCCAGCAAGCAACGAGTTCCATGAGGCCACGTCCCGGACAATCATTTCATCGAACACCTTCCGCGCGGACCCGAGTTCGCCACACTTGGCATAGGAGTCGACCAGCGTGGTCATGAGCCGGACGTCGGGTGTGCATCCGAGGCGCACGACGAGCGCGTGGAGCTGGAGGGTGGCGGGGCCGTCGGAGCACCGGGCGGAGGCCTTGAGCGCGAAGGAGAGGGAGAGCGCGTCGAGGCGGGGAGGCGGCGGGGACGGCGAGGGGAGGAGGCGGCCGGCGAGGAGGAGGAGGGAGCGCGCCGGGTGGGGAGAGGCGGCGAGGCCTCGGAGGGCGGCATTGAAGTCGTTGGTGGCGGGAGACGGGAGGGAGCGGAGGAGGAGGAGGGCGTGCGGCAGCGCCTCCGGGTGCGCGGAGAGCGCGAGGCGGTCGAGGAAGCGCGCGCGGAGGAAGGTGTCGGAGTGGAGGCGGGCGGAGGTGAGGAGGCGCGCGTGGAACTGCTTGTAGTGTGAGAGCGTGGTCAGGCGCGGGAGGAAGGATTCCAGGTGCTGCACCGCCGCCGCCGCCGTTGCCGCCGGCGGGGGTGGCATTTGTGGCTGGACCGGTTCGGCGCCAATGATTCGGCTGCTTTCGCTGGACCTGCTTGAAATGTTGGACTGGATTTTCTGTTTTCTGCTTTCTTGGGCTTGCGTCGAGGACTACCACTCTTCATAGTTCATACACTTTTCTCACTTTTTTAGAATGAAACCTTTAGAAGTCGTTTTTTATCCATCATTTGAGCCTGGAATCACAAAATTCATTTTGAAATTTTATAGGTGGGCTGTTTGGTTGCCACAGAATTGGACCGTCATTTTATTTAGGAACCAGCAAAATGATGCCATATGTAAACATAATTCCGAGCTGAGACCTGTCATTTGCGTTTCTCTATGGAAGCCATTTACAAATTTAATATTGAATTCTGTTGTCATTTGCAATTCCCGTGGCAACCAAACAAGTGTTCATTTCTGAAATCACAATGTAAATGTAAATGAAATGAATACGTATTCATTTCAAAATACTGCAAATGAAATAAAAGACTGGCTTCCAAACGACTTCTTAGGGCTTTCGGTACTGGGCTTTGGGCAGCAGCGTGCTGCCTCGGTCGTCGGTCCTGTCTCTACCATATTTTCTACAGGCACCTTCCTGCGGGTTTTTTTTCTCTGTGGTCAGTTTTTTTTTAAGCAAACCCTGTTGGCGGTTATTTATTTATTAATTGAGAAAAGAGCTACTACATCACTTATTGCAAATGGAAAAACAAAATTTGGGGGATGGGTTTCATTCGAAGCCTCCCTTAGACAATGTTTAGAAAGAAATCTCATTTATTGTGCTACCCTTCTAGAAACATTCCACCAAACCTGTTATATATGGATTCCACATCTCGATCACTCCATCTACACGTCTGAATCAATTCGAGCGAATCAGACTCAATTGATACTCGATTGCATCCAATGATCTCTAAGTACTCCAGTCCCTTGGGCAAAGCCCTTTGTAGTCTACCCGCAAAAAAAAAGCCCTTTGTAGTCGCCGCATAAAAAACATTCAGCAATAGACAATAGGATCCTCACATCACCTTGACCTTGTGATCACGCAAGATGACCCTTGCGGCACCTATACCATCACTATGAAATGAAGCATCAATATTATGTTTAAATGTCCATGCCAAAGGCTTAACCCAAGATACTTCCTCCTCTTTTGCATTCGGTCGAGCTGCACCAAAAATTGTAGTCAGTGAATTGATTGCATGTGCTTATTTGGAGGGTTTTGCAACATATGCTCCTTTCACGAACTCACGAAGTTGCCTCCAAATATACAAGCATCCAACCGCAATAATTTCTTGAAACCCCAAGTTTTCGAGAACATGCGATTTCTTGCAGCGCCGGAAGGACTTCATCTTGAGCTTGAGTTTGGCAAGAGTACGACTAATTCATCCACGAGATATGATCTCGTTACCACTTTGGATCCTCAAGGGTAAAAGTTTACATCTATCTCGTTGCTTCAATCTAGTAGATTAGATCTTGGCTTTTTTCAGATTGGATCTTGGTTTTGTTCGTTCTAGCTGTATAATTTTTTGTTTTCTATGCTACGAACCCACCATGGTGGCCATGCCTTCTATTCCCTCGAGCACGACAACGGTGGACCTTACAACTTCTCCCTCTTCCCCAACCTTCGTGTTGAATCTTGTACCTCTGGTTGTAAGGAACCTCTAACCCTTGATGTTGTAGCTCCCCTAATCTGTTGACTTCCTCCAAATCCTCAGTGGTGTTGCCTGACATATTCTAGATGTAGCCTCCCAATATTATCCATGCACGATCTAGATATTTATGCATGCAAACCTTCAATGATTTCGCAAGATTCTGTGTCAAAGTCTATCCTCAATAGGATGGTTGAGCTTGGAAAGAGTGGGTAAGCTATAAAAATATATTTAGAGAAATCCGAATGCAGAAGGATGGCAATGACGTGCTTGAATTCCATGGGATCATAGTGACAAGTCTTAAGTTGCACGACCACCTCAGGAAGTGGCGAATGAGGTGGAACACAATATGGAGGATTGGAGAGCAAGGTGATGATGCGCGTAGATGACACGTCCGTTGGGAACCCCAAGAGGAAGGTGTGATGCGCACAGCAGCAAGTTTTCCCTCAGTAAGAAACCAAGGTTATCGAACCAGTAGGAGCCAAGAAGCACGTCGAAGGTTGATGGCGGCGGGATGTAGTGCGGCGCAACACCAGGGATTCCGGCGCCAACGTGGAACCCGAACAACACAACCAAAGTACTTTGCCCCAACGAAACGGTGAGGTTGTCAATCTCACCGGCTTGTCTGTAACAAAGGATTAGATGTATAGTGTGGATGATGATTGTTTGCGAGAAAACGAGTAGAACAAGTATTGCAGTAGATTGTATTCGATGTAAAAGAATGGACCGGGGTCCACAGTTCACTAGAGGTGTCTCTCCCATAAGATAAATAGCATGTTGGGTGAACAAATTACGGTTGGGCAATTGACAAATAGAGAGGGCATGACCATGCACATACATGATATGATGAGTATAGTGAGATTTAATTGGGCATTACGACAAAGTACATAGACCGCTATCCGAGCATGCATCTATGCCTAAAAAGTCCACCTTCGAGGTTATCATCCGAACCCCTTCCAGTATTAAGTTGCAAACAACAGACAATTGCATTAAGTATGGTGCGTAATGTAATCAATAACTACATCCTCGGACATAGCATCAATGTTTTATCCCTAGTGGCAACAAGCACATCCACAACCTTAGAACTTTCGTCACTCGTCCCGGATTTAATGGAGGCATGAACCCACTATCGAGCATAAATACTCCCTCTTGGAGTTAAGAGTAAAAACTTGGCCGGAGCCTCTACTAATAACGGAGAGCATGCAAGATCATAAACAACACATAGGTAATAGATTGATAATCAACATAACATAGTATTCTCTATCCATCGGATCCCAACAAACACAACATATAGCATTACAGATAGATGATCTTGATCATGTTAGGCAGCTCACAAGATCCGACAATGAAGCACATAAGGAGAAGACGACCATCTAGCTACTGCTATGGACCCATAGTCTAGGGGTGAACTACTCACTCATCACTCCGGAGGCGACCATGGCGGTGAAGAGTCCTCCGGGAGATGATTCCCCTCTCCGGCGAGGGTGCCGGAGGCGATCTCCCGAATCCCCCGAGATGGGATTGGCGGCGGCGGCGTCTGCGGAAGGTTTTCCGTATCGTGGCTCTCGGATGCGGGGGTTTCGCGACGAAGACTATATGTAGGCGGAAGGGCAGGTCAGGGGGCCACACGAGGGCCCCATACGCAGGGCCGCGCGGCCAAGGCCCAGGCCGCGCCGCCCTAGTGTGGCGGTGCCCCGTGGCCCCACTTCGTCTTCTCTTTGGTCTTCTGGAAGCTTCGTGGCAAAATAGGCCCCTGGGCGTTGATTTCGTCCAATTCCGAGAATATTTCCTTACTAGGATTTCTGGAACCAAAAATAGCGAAAACAACGAATCGGCTCTTCGGCATCTCGTTAATAGGTTAGTGCCGGAAAATGCATAAATATGACATAAAGTATGCATAAAACATGTAGATATCATCAATAATGTGGCATGGAACATAAGAAATTATCGATACGTCGGAGATGTATCAGCATCCCCAAGCTTAGTTCCTGCTCGTCCCGAACAGGTAAACGATAACAAACATAATTTCTGGAGTGACATGCCATCATAACCTTGATCATACTATTGTAAGCATATGTAATGAATGCAACGATCAAAACAATGGTAATGACATGAGTAAACAAATGAATCATAAAGCAAAGACTTTTCATGAATAGTACTTTCAAGACAAGCATCAATAAGTCTTGCATAAGAGTTAACTCATAAAGCAATAAATCAAAGTAAAGGTATTGAAGCAACACAAAGGAAGATTAAGTTTCAGCGGTTGCTTTCAACTTATAACATGTATATCTCATGGATATTGTCAATGTAACGTAATATAACAAGTGCAATATGCAAGTATGTAGGAATCAATGCACAGTTCACACAAGTGTTTGCTTCTTGAGGTGGAGATGAAGGAGATATGCCCTAGAGGCAATAATAAAGTGGTTATTATTTATATCTTTATGTTTATGATAAATGTTTATATATCATGCTATAATTGTATTAACCGAAACATTAGTACATGTGTGATATGTAGACAAACAAAGAGTCCCTAGTATGCCTCTTAACTAGCTTGTTGATTAATGGATGATTAGTTTCATAATCATGAACATTGGATGTTATTAATAAACAAGGTTATATCATTGTATGAATGATGTAATGGACACACCCAATTAAGCGTAGCATAAGATCTCGTCATTAAGTTATTTGCTATAAGCTTTCGATACATAGTTACCTAGTCCTTATGACCATGAGATCATGTAAATCACTTATACAGGAAAGGTACTTTGATTACATCAAACGCCACTCGCGTAAATGGGTGGTTATAAAGGTGGGATTAAGTATCCGGAAAGTATGAGTTGAGGCATATGGATCAACAGTGGGATTTGTCCATCCCGATGACGGATAGATATACTCCGGGCCCTCTCGGTGGAATGTCGTCTAATGTCTTGCAAGCATATGAATAAGTTCATAAGAGACCACATACCACGGTACGAGTAAAGAGTACTTGTCGGGAGACGAGGTTGAACAAGGTATAGAGTGATACCGAAGATCAAACCTCGGACAAGTAAAATATCGCGTGACAAAGGGAATTGGTATCGTATGTGAATGGTTCATTCGATCACTAAAGTCATCGTTGAATATGTGGGAGCCATTATGGATCTCCGGATCCCGCTATTGGTTATTGGTCGGAGTGAGTACTCAACCATGTCCGCATAGTTCACGAACCGTAGGGTGACACACTTAAAGTTGGATGTTGAAATGGTAGTACTTGAATATGGAATGGAGTTCGAATATTTGTTCGGAGTCCCGGATGAGATCCCGGACATCACGAGGAGTTCCGGAATGGTCCGGAGAATAAGATTCATATATAGGATGTCATTTTATGTGAATTAAAATGATCCGGAAGGTTCTACGGAAGGTTCTAGAAGGTTCTAGAAAAGTCCGGAAGAAATAAGGATGGAAGGTGGAGTCCCAGAGGGACTCCACCCACCTTGGCCGGCCAACCTAAGGGAGGAGGAGTCCCAAGTGGACTCCCCACCATGGTGGCCGGCCACCCCACCAAGGAAAGGGGGAGTCCCACTCCCCTAGGTTTGGACACTTGGAAGGTTTTGTTGGGGTCTTATTCGGACTCTTTGACCTAAACCTTGGGGCCTCCACCTATATAAAGAGGGGGAGAGAGGGGCTGGCCGGCCACTCAAGCCACCACCATGGCCGCACCCCTCAAGGGTGCCCTAGCCGGCACCCCTCTCCCCAAACCCTAGCGGTCTCTCTCCTCCACCATATCCCGCACGCTTAAGCGAAGCTCCGCCGGATTTCTCCACCACCACCAACACCACGCCGTCGTGCTGTCGGATTCAAGAGGAGCTACTACTTCCGGTGCCCGCTGGAACGGGGAGGTGGACGTCGTCTTCATCAACAACCGAACGTGTGACCGAGTACGGAGGTGCTGCCCGTTCGTGGCGCCGGAAGCGATCGTGATCAAGATCTTCTACGCGCTTTTGCAAGCGGCAAGTGAACATCTACCGCAGCAACAAGAGCCTCATCTTGTAGGCTTTGGAATCTCTTCAAGGGTGAGACTCGATATCCCCTCGTTGCTACCGTCTTCTAGATTGCATCTTGGCTTGGATTGCGTGTTCGCGGTAGGAAATTTTTTGTTTTCTATGCAACGTTATCCTACGAGTGGTATCGGAGCCGTGTCTATGCATAGATGGTTGCACGAGTAGAACACAATGGTTTTGTGGGCGTTGATGCTCTTGTTATCTTTAGTTTGAGTACTTTGCATCTTTGTGGCATAGTGGGATGAAGCGGCCCGGACTAACTTTACATGACCGCGTTCATGAGACTTGTTCCTCGTTCGACATGCAACTTGTATTGCATAAGAGGCTTTGCGGGTGTCTCGTCTCTCCTACTATAGTGAAGATTCAACTTACTCTTCTATTGACAACACTAGTATCACCGTTGTGGTTCATGTTCGTAGGTAGATTAGATCTTACTCGAAAACCCTAAACCACGTAAAATATGCAAACCAAATTAGAGACGTCTAACTTGTTTTTGCAGGGTTTGGTGATGTGATATGCCCATGATATGATGATGAATATGTATGAGATGATCATTATTGTATTGTGGCAACCGGCAGGAGCATTATGGTTGTCTTTAATTTTCATGTTGAGTAGTATTTCAAAGTAGTTGTAATAGTTGCTACATGAGGTGAACAACCATGAAGACGGCTCCATGAACCTTGACGCTACGCCGACGATGATGGAGATCATGCCCGTTAATGATGGAGATCATGTTCGTGCTTTAGAGATGAAGATCGAAGGCGCAAAGACAAAACGGCCATATCATATCACATATGAATTGCATGTGATGTTAATCCTTTATGCATCTTATTTTGCTTAGAACGCGACGGTAGCATTATAAGATGATCCCTCACATTAATATCAAGATAATAAAGTGTTCTCCCCTCGTATGCACCGTTGTAACAGTTCGTCGTTTCAAAGCATCTCGTGATGATCGGATGTGATAGATTCAACGATTCACATACAACGGGTGTAAGCCATGTTGCACACGCGGAATGCTTGGGTTTGCTTGACGAGCCTAGCATGTACAGACATGGCCTCGGGACAACGGAAACCGAAAGGTTGAACACGAGTCATATGGATGATATGATCAACATGTTGATGTTCACCATTGAAGCTACATCATCTCACGTGATGATCGGTTTTGGTGTAGTGGATTTGGATCGTGTACCACTTAACAACTATGAGGGATGTTGTATTAAGTGGGAGTTCATTAGTAATAAGATTAGAACATGAACTAATTATCATAAACATAGTCTGAGTAGTATTTTGAATTACTTTTTTGTAGTATTGGCATCCGTTTTCTGCTATGCGCTAGTCTTGTTATTGAGATAGAAATACTGTTAAAATATGATGAGAAACTTTACGGATTGGTACCGTATTGTTAATGAATCAAGAATTGATTAAGTCCTATTGCAAACTTTTAGTAAACCTCACATTGTTGATTCAAAGAGCTATGGTTTCAATTAGTACCTAAAGTTATCTTGTCTCCGTGAAACTTGAAGTTCAAATTTGTTTGAAAAGTAAGGAGCTGAAAATTTAGTTTTCAGAAATAATCAAGGTATGAGATATATGTGATATCTAAGACCTTATTGCAAGATGATAGAATATAAATTTGGTGAGACTACATAAACTCATAAGTTTTATGGGAATGTATGAAGGTTGAAGACGCCAGGCGTCACAATCCTCCAACTATTGGGGCACTAACGATATTCGCATATCCATGAAGTGACCATCCTTAATATGCACCGTTGCTAAGACTCGTAGTTTCGAAGCATCACGTGATGATCGGGTGTGATAGATTCTACGTGTGCATACAACGGGTGCAAGCTAGATTTGCACATGCAAATACCAAGGTTAAAACTTTACGAGCCTAGCATGTACAGACATGGTCTCAGAAAGTCGTCATGATATGATGGATAAAATTATGAGTGAAATTGTTCATCATATTACAAAGTTACTAATAAGTGAAATCTAGAACACTTATCATATGATGATCAACTTCAAAGTAAGAACCTCAAGGTTATTGGTATTTGACCAACAAACCTAGAAGTTATTGATGTTGAAGTGTTTTTCTGAATAATGAGGAAAGCTAAAAGAGAAACTGCAAAAGATATTATGGCAAAAAGATAAGAAAAGACTAGAAAGTCTAGCTTAGGTGTATATAAATGATATACATGTTATGGTTGTATTCCTAGTTAAGTCACACAATAAAATTCTTGGGTATTAGTACTATATTGGTTGGTATGAAGTGTCATACAAAACAACGCAATACAAGAATACAATGGCCTAAGTGACTCGACAAGGAATATGATAAGAATGCACGCACTGGAACAAAATAAAGTGTTATTATGTTCGTCGTTAGCATTCTATCTAGCCCTTAGAATTTATAATAAAGAACTTAATAATTGTTATTTTGCTCTGGTCAAATGAAAACAATGAGTTGTTTAAATTATGACATTACTCCATGTACAATGGATAAGTTATTATAAATCTTAAATGGTGAAACACACATACATAACACTGACGCTAAAAATGCCATAAGGCAAATGATTTGAATTCCACTTATTTGTGGAACCGCCATTTAGGTCATGTTAGAAAGGATCGCATGAAGGAACTCCATGCAAATGGATTTTTGGAGTCATTCGATTTGTTGAATCGTTTGGCACTTGCAAAATCTTTTCTAAAAGGTAATGACTGAAATACCGTTCATAGGCCGAAGAGTTGAACGGGCAACTAACTTAGTGAAAACATACATAATGATATATGTGGTTCATCGGGCATAGTTGTGTGCGGAAGATTCTTCTACTTCATGAAAACTTTCAAACAATGAATTGAGTATATATGTGGATATATTCAATAAGGAAAAGTTTGAAACATTTGAATAGGATACAAATAAATTTCAGCATGAAGTGGAAATCATCGTAATAGAAAAGTCAAATATCTATGATTGGATCATGGTGAAAATATTTGAATTACGAGTTTTAGCGAACATCTAAGAGAGTCATGAAATTGTTCTACAACTCACATTTCTTGGAGTATCACAATGATGATATAGTATCCGAGAGATGTATCCAAACCTTGTTGGATTAATGATGAGATAAAATATTATGATGCCATTATATTTTTGTGGATTATGCTTTAGTGACTACCGCTTTTACACTAAATAGAGCATCATCATGATCCGTTGAAATGACACCATACGAGTTATGGCATGGGTATAAATCCTAATAGTCCTTTCTTTAAATTTTGGTCTAAGAGTTTACAAACCAAAATCGGATGAATGTCTTTGTTGGTTATCCCAGAGATTTAATTGGGAATTCTTCCCACAAGACAAAGACAAAAGTGTTTGTCAATGTTTCTTATTTCCGAGAAATTGTTTCTAGTGAAGTATTTGAGTGGGAGGACAATATATTTTGATAAGGTTTATGAACCTGAGCATAATGATCAGAGTAGCGCAGCATCGGAATTGGTTTCGGAAGCGGCCACGACAATCATGGCTCCCATGACTACAAAGTGTTTTAGCCATGGAGATCGAAGTACATATTGAACCTTGTAGGTATGGTTTACTTTGTGATCAAATAAATGATTTGTGGACAAAGGATTGATTTTGAACAATGATAAACCAACTACAAACAAAGAAGTTATGATGGGCCATGACTCCGTTAAAATGGCTATACGCCATGAAATCCAAGATAGATGAATACTTTTTGAAAGTAAATAGATCTATAAAATTGATGGACTTGGATGAAATATCCTTGAAGAAGCTTGACTTGTCGAAAAGTTGTTTACGACAAAGTTCAAAGAATTGACTACGACAAGATTAGATCTTCCGTAGCAATGCTTATAGTCTATATGGATTATTCTAGTAATCACTACATATTTCCTTTATGAGATATGTTAGTAGGATGGCAAAATACATTACTTATCGAAGTGTGTATTAAAGGGGTATACAAGATACAACCAAGAGTTTTGCTGGTCCGTATAATACTAGATAGGTATACGAACTTCAATTGGATGAAGTAAGTATCACGGAGTTGGAATCTTCACCAGATGAAATAGTCAAAGAGTTTTTGATTTCATCAGAGACGATGAAGAGGCTTGCATTTGCAAGAAATTAAGTGGGAGCGCTAAGACACATTTATAATACTTTATGTAGGTGACATATAGTTGGTTATAAATGATGTAATTATATACTTGATTAAAAGGTTCATTGAGAAATTAATTTCAATGAAAGGATATGGACTGAAACATATCTAGTGTCAAGATCTATGAAGATAGATTGAAACACAAAATAAGTTTAAGTCAAAGTACATAGAATGGATATTGAAAATAGTTCAATATAGAAATATTAAGAAAATATTCTTGTCGTGTGAAGTTTTAACAAGACTTGAGTGTATCTGACACTCAATGAGTAAAAACACATGAGTGATTATAGATCACGAATAATATGTACACAATCAGATATCATGTGCTATAAAGTGTTATGAGCATATACCAGAATGATTCATATGATAATCATTGGACGACAGTAAGAATATCCTTGAGTACTTTAGAAGAACTAAGGATATATATATATATTTGTATGAAGAAATGACAAACAAATCGCTGTAAGGTGTTACACCGATATTGGTTTTGTCACATATAAAATATAATTTCATTCTCAAATTAGATTAAGTGTTGTTTAAAAGGTAGCACAATGAGCTAGAAGTTGTCTATGCTAGATTTAGAATAGTTCTAAATATTGTGACGGATTCTACAAAAGAAAGCAGAGTATGTCATTGTTTTGACAATGACAAAGGATGTTAAGTCAAGAGGTTCTTTGAGAACTTGGTGTATTTCCGACAGAGTCAGAACTTTGAAGCTATATTGTGTGTGACAATATTAGTGACATATTTCAGACCGCGGAATTAAGGTTCCACCAAAAGACCAAACATATTTAATACCGACTCATTTGGAAATGAGTGATGCTTTGAGACGCAAATGAATTACAAAATACATACGTTTCTGAGCGTGTCAGATCCGTTGACTAAAAACCTCTCCCGTGAGCAATACATGATAAAGCACCATAAGGCCAAGGTGTTATATCTTTACAAATGTAAACTAGATTATTGACTCTAGTGCAAGTGGGAGACTCGAAGGAGATATGCCCTAGAGGCAATAATAAAGTGGTTATTATTTATATCTTTATGTTTATGATAAATGTTTATATATCATGCTATAATTGTATTAACCGAAACATTAGTACATGTGTGATATGTAGACAAACAAAGAGTCCCTAGTATGCCTCTTAACTAGCTTGTTGATTAATGGATGATTAGTTTCATAATCATGAACATTGGATGTTATTAATAAACAAGGTTATATCATTGTATGAATGATGTAATGGACACACCCAATTAAGCGTAGCATAAGATCTCGTCATTAAGTTATTTGCTATAAGCTTTCGATACATAGTTACCTAGTCCTTATGACCATGAGATCATGTAAATCACTTATACCGGAAAGGTACTTTGATTACATCAAACGCCATCTGCGTAAATGGGTGGTTATAAAGGTGGGATTAAGTATCCGGAAAGTATGAGTTGAGGCATATGGATCAACGAGTGGGATTTGTCCATCCCGATGACGGATAGATATACTCCGGGCCCTCTCGGTGGAATGTCGTCTAATGTCTTGCAAGCATATGAATAAGTTCATAAGAGACCACATACCACGGTACGAGTAAAGAGTACTTGTCGGAGACGAGGTTGAACAAGGTATAGAGTGATACCGAAGATCAAACCTCGGACAAGTAAAATATCGCGTGACAAAGGGAATTGGTATCGTATGTGAATGGTTCATTCGATCACTAAAGTCATCGTTGAATATGTGGGAGCCATTATGGATCTCCGGATCCCGCTATTGGTTATTGGTCGGAGTGAGTACTCAACCATGTCCGCATAGTTCACGAACCGTAGGGTGACACACTTAAAGTTGGATGTTGAAATGGTAGTACTTGAATATGGAATGGAGTTCGAATATTTGTTCGGAGTCCCGGATGAGATCCCGGACATCACGAGGAGTTCCGGAATGGTCCGGAGAATAAGATTCATATATAGGATGTCATTTTATGTGAATTAAAATGATCCGGAAGGTTCTACGGAAGGTTCTAGAAGGTTCTAGAAAAGTCCGGAAGAAATAAGGATGGAAGGTGGAGTCCCAGAGGGACTTCACCCACCTTGGCCGGCCAACCTAAGGGAGGAGGAGTCCCAAGTGGACTCCCCACCATGGTGGCCGGCCACCCCACCAAGGAAAAGGGGGAGTCCCACTCCCCTAGGTTTGGACACTTGGAAGGTTTTGTTGGGGTCTTATTCGGACTCTTTGACCTAAACCTTGGGGCCTCCACCTATATAAAGAGGGGGAGAGAGGGGCTGGCCGGCCACTCAAGCCACCACCATGGCCGCACCCCTCAAGGGTGCCCTAGCCGGCACCCCTCTCCCCAAACCCTAGCGGTCTCTCTCCTCCACCATATCCCGCACGCTTAAGCGAAGCTCCGCCGGATTTCTCCACCACCACCGACACCACGCCGTCGTGATGTCGAATTCAAGAGGAGCTACTACTTCCGCTGCCCGCTGGAACGGGGAGGTGGACGTCGTCTTCATCAACAACCGAACGTGTGACCGAGTACGGAGGTGCTGCCCGTTCGTGGCGCCGGAAGCGATCGTGATCAAGATCTTCTACGCGCTTTTGCAAGCGGCAAGTGAACATCTACCGCAGCAACAAGAGCCTCATCTTGTAGGCTTTGTAATCTCTTCAAGGGTGAGACTCGATATCCCCTCGTTGCTACCGTCTTCTAGATTGCATCTTGGCTTGGATTGCGTGTTCGCGGTAGGAAAATTTTTGTTTTCTATGCAACGTTATCCTACAGGAGAGAGATAGGTGAACTGACTCAACATAAAAGTAAAAGAAAAGCCCTTCACAGAGGGAAGCATTGATTGCTATATTTGTGCTAGAGGTTTGATTTTGAAAACAAGAAACAATTTTGTCAATGGTAGTAATAAAGCATATGTATCATGTAAATTATATCTTACAAGTTGCAAGCCTCATGCATAGTATACTAATAGTGCCCGCACCTTGTCCTAATTAGCTTGGATTAACACTAATTATCACTGCATAGCATATGTTTCAACCAAGTGTCACAAAGGGGTACCTCTATGCCGCCTGTACAAAGGTCTAAGGAGAAAGCTCGCATTGGATTTCTCGCTTTTGATTATTCTCAACTTAGACATCCATACCGGGACAACATAGACAACAGATAATAGACTCCACTTTAATGCATAAGCATGTAGCAACAATTAATGTTCTCATATGAGATTGAGGATATATGTCCAAAACTGAAACTTCCACCATGGATCATGGCTTTAGTTAGCGTCCCAATGTTCTTCTCTAACATTATGCATGCTCTAACCATTTGATTGTGAGAACCGCCCTTACTTCAGACAAGACGAACATGCATAGCAACTCACATGATTATTCAACAAAGGTAAAGTTGATGGCGTCCCCAGGAACATGGTTATCGCACAACAAACAACTTAATAAGAGATAAAGTGCATAAGTACATATTCAATACCACAATAGTTTTTAAGCTATTTGTCCCATGAGCTATATATTGCAAAGGTAAAGAATGGAAATTTTAAAGGTAGCACTCAAGAAATTTTCTTTGGAATGGCGGAGAAATACCATGTAGTAGGTAGGTATGGTGGACACAAATGGCATAGTGGTTGGCTCAAGGATTTTGGATGCATGAGAAGTATTCCCTCTCGATACAAGGTTTAGGCTAGCAAGGTTATTTGAAACAAACACAAGGATGAACAGGTGCAGCAAAACTCACATAAAAGACATATTGTAAACATTATAAGACTCTACACCGTCTTCCTTGTTGTTCAAACTCAATACTAGAAATTATCTAGACTTTAGAGAGACCAAATATGCAAACCAAATTTATCAAGCTCTAGGTGTTTCTTCATTAATAGGTGCAAAGTATATGATGCAAGAGCTTAAACATGAGCACAACAATTGCCAAGTATCAAATTATTCAAGACATTTTAGAATTACTACATGTAGCATTTCCCGATTCCAACCATATAACAATTTAACGAAGAAGATTCAACCTTCGCCATGAATACTATGAGTAAAGCCTAAGGACATATTTGTCCATATGCAACAGCGGAGGGTGTCTCTCTCCCACACAATGAATGCTAGGATCCATTTTATTCAAACAAAAACAAAAATAAAAACAAACCGACGCTCCAAGCAAAGCACATAAGATGTGATGGAATAAAAATATAGTTTCAGGGGAGGAACTCGATAATGTTGTCGATGAAGAAGGGGATGCCTTGGGCATCCCCAAGCTTAGACGCTTGAGTCTTCTTAAAATATGCAGGGGTGAACCACCGGGGCATCCCCAAGCTTAGAGCTTTCACTCTCCTTGATCATATTGTATCATCTCCCTCTCTTGATCCTTGAAAACTTCCTCCACGCCAAACTCAAAACAACTCATTAGAGGGTTAGTGCACAATTAAAATTTACATGTTCAGAGGTGACATAATCATTCTTAACACTTCTGGACATTGCACAAAGCTACTCGAAAGTCAATGGAATAGAAAAATCCATCAAGCATAGCAAAACAGGCAATGCGAAATAAAAGGCAGAATCTGTCAAAACAGAACAGTTCGTAAAGACGAATTTTATTGAGGCACCAGACTTGCTCAGATGAAAATGCTCAAATTTAATGAAAGTTGCTTACATATCTGAGGATCACTCACGTAAACTGGCATAATTTTCTGAGTTACCTAAAGAGAATTAGGCCCAGATTCGTGCCAGCAAAGAAATCTGTTTCTGCGCAGTAATCCAAATCTAGTATGAACCTTACTATCAACGACTTTACTTGGCACAACAATGCACAAAATTAAGATAAGGAGAGGTTGCTACATTAGTGACAACTTCCAAGACTCAAATATAAAATAAAAGTACTGTAGTAAAAACATGGGTTGTCTCCCATAAGCGCTTTTCTTTAACGCCTTTCAGCTAGGCGCAGAAAGTGTATATCAAGTATTATCAAGAGACGAAGTATCAACATCATAACTTGTTCTAATAATAGAATCAAAAGGTAACTTCATTCTCTTTCTAGGGAAGTGTTCCATACCTTTCTTGAGAGGAAATTGATATTTAATATTACCTTCCTTCATATCAATGATAGCTCCAACGAGTTCGAAGAAAAGGTCTTCCCAATATAATGGGACAAGATGCATTGCATTCAATATCCAAGACAACAAAATCAACGGGGACAAGGTTATTGTTAACGGTAATGCGAACATTATCAACTCTCCCCAAAGGTTTCTTTGTAGAATGATCAGCAAGATTAACATCCAAATAACAATTTTTCAATGGTGGCAAGTCAAGCATATTATAAATCTTCTTAGGCATAACGGAAATACTTGCACCAAGATCACATAAAGCATTACAATCAAAGTCATTGACCTTCATCTTAATTTATCACAAGCAAAGACTACAGCTAACAATTCTTTTTCAGTAGTAGCTGATGGCGTGTATTTCACACGTTCGTTGGGGAACCCCAAGAGGAAGGTATGATGCGCACAGCAGCAAGTTTTCCCTCAGAAAGAAACCAAGGTTTATCGAACCAGGAGGAGCCAAGAAGCACGTTGAAGGTTGATGGCGGCGGGATGTAGTGCGGCGCAACACCAGGGATTCCGGCGCCAACGTGGAACCTGCACAACACAACCAAAGTACTTTGCCCCAACGAAACAGTGAGGTTGTCAATCTCACTGGGCTTGCTGTAACAAAGGATTAACCGTATTGTGTGGAAAATGATTGTTTGCGAGAGAAAACGAGTAAAACAAGTATTGCGAGCAGATTTGTATTTCGAGTATTAAAGAATGGACCGGGGTCCACAGTTCACTAGAGGTGTCTCTCCCATAAGATAAAAGCATGTTGGGTGAACAAATTACGGTCGGGCAATTGACAAATAGAGAGGGCATAACAATGCACATACATGTCATGAAAAGTATAGTGAGATTTAATTGGGCATTACGACAAAGTACATAGACCGCCATCCAAGCTGCATCTATGCCTAAAAAGTCCACCTTCAGAGTTATCGTCCGAACCCCTTCCAGTATTAAGTTGCAAAGCAACAGACAATTGCATTAAGTATGGTGCGTAATGTAATCAACAACTACATCCTCGGACATAGCGCCAATGTTTTATCCCTAGTGGCAACGAGCACAACACAACCTTAGAACTTTGCGTCATCTGTCCCGGTGTCAATGCAGACATGAACCCACTATCGAGCATAAATACTCCCTCTTGGAGTTAAGAGCAAAAACTTGGCCAGAGCCTCTACTAATAACGGAGAGCATGCAAGATCATAAACAACACATATGTAATAACTTGATAATTAACATAACATGGTATTCTCTATCCATCGGATCCCGACAAACACAACATAGAGTATTACGGATAGATGATCTTGATCATGTTAGGCAGCTCACAAGATCCAACAATGAAGCACAATGAGGAGAAGACAACCATCTAGCTACTGCTATGGACCCATAGTCCAGGGGTGAACTACTCACTCATCACTCCGGAGGCGACCATGGCGGTGTAGAGTCCTCCGGGAGATGAATCCCCTCTCCGGCAGGGTGCCGGAGGAGATCTCCAGAATCCCCCGAGATGGGATTGGCGGCGGCGGAGTCTCTAGAAGGTTTTCCGTATCGTGGTTTTTCTTATCAGGGGTTTCGCGACGAAGGCTTTAAGTAGGCGGAAGGGCGGAGTCGGAGGGCTGACGAGGGGCCCACACCACAGGGCGGCGCGGGCCCCCCCTTGGCCGCGCCGCCTTGTGGTTTGGCCACCTCGTGGCCCCACTTCGTATGCTCTTCGGTCTTCTGGAAGGTTCGTGGCAAAATAGGCCCCTGGGTCTTTGTTTCGTCCAATTCCGAGAATATTTCGTTACTAGGATTTCGAAACCAAAAACAGCAGAAAACAACAAGCGGCACTTCGGCATCTTGTTAATAGGTTAGTTCCAGAAAATGCACGAATATGACATAAAGTGTGCATAAAACATGTAGGTATCATCAATAATATGGCATGGAACATAAGAAATTATCGATACGTCGGAGACGTATCAAGCATCCCCAAGCTTAGTTCTGCTCGTCCCGAGCAGGTAAAACGATAACAAAGATAATTTATGAAGTGACATGCCATCATAACCTTGATCATACTATTTGTAAACATATGTAGTGGATGCAGCGATCAAAACAATGGTAATGACATGAGTAAACAAGTGAATCATAAAGCAAAGACTTTTCATGAATAGTACTTCAAGACAAGCATTAATAAGTCTTGCATAAGAGTTAACTCATAAAGCAATAAATCAAAGTAAAGGTATTGAAGCAACACAAAGGAAGATTAAGTTTCAGCGGTTGCTTTCAACTTATAACATGTATATCTCATGGATGATTGTCAACATAGAGTAATATAACAAGTGCAATATGCAAGTATGTAGGAATCAATGCATAGTTCACACAAGTGTTTGCTTCTTGAGGTGGAGAGAGATAGGTGAACTGACTCAACATCAAAGTAAAAAGAATGGTCCTTCAAAGAGGAAAGCATCGATTGCTATATTTGTGCTAGAGCTTTTATTTTGAAAACATGAAACAATTTTGTCAACGGTAGTAATAAAGCATATGAGTTATGTAAATTATATCTTACAAGTTGCAAGTCTCATGCATAGTATACTAATAGTGCCCGCACCTTGTCCTAATTAGCTTGGACTACCGGATCTTTGCAATGCACATGTTTTAACCAAGTGTCACAAAGGGGTACCTCCATGCCGCTTGTACAAAGGTCTAAGGAGAAAGCTCGCATTTTGGATTTCTCGCTTTTGATTATTCTCAACTTAGACATCCATACTCGGGACAACATGGACAATAGATAATGGACTCCTCTTTAATGCATAAGCATGTGGCAACAATTATTATTCTCATATGAGATTGAGGATGTATGTCCAAAACTGAAACTTCCACCATGAATCATGGCTTTAGTTAGCGGCCCAATGCTCTTCTCTAACAATATGCATGCTCCAACCATAAAGGTGGTAGATCTCTCTTACTTCAGACAAGACGGACATGCATAGCAACTCACATGATATTCAACAAAGAATAGTTGATGGCGTCCCCGTAAGCATGGTTATCGCACAACAAGCAACTTAATAAGAGATAAAGTGCATAAGTACATATTCAATACCACAATAGTTTTTAAGCTATTTGTCCCATGAGCTATATATTGCAAAGGTGAATGATGGAATTTTAAAGGTAGCACTCAAGCAATTTACTTTGGAATGGCGGATAAATACCATGTAGTAGGTAGGTATGGTGGACACAAATGGCATAGTGGTTGGCTCAAGTATTTTGGATGCATGAGAAGTATTCCCTCTCGATACAAGGTTTAGGCTAGCAAGGTTATTTGAAACAAACACAAGGATGAACGGTGCAGCAAAACTCACATAAAAGACATATTGTAAACATTATAAGACTCTACACCGTCTTCCTTGTTGTTCAAAACTCAATACTAGATATTATCTAGACTCTAGAGAAACCAAATATGCAAACCAAACGCAAGCTCTAAGTGTTTCTTCATTAATAGGTGCAAAGTATATGATGCAAGAGCTTAAACATGAGCACAAAAATTGCCAAGTATCAAATTATCCAAGACATTTTAGAATTACTACATGTAGCATTTTCCAATTCCAACCATATAACAATTTAACGAAGAAGAAACTTCGCCATGAATACTATGAGTAGAGCCTAAGGACATATTTGTCCATATGCTACAGACGGAGCGTGTCTCTCTCCCACAAAGTGAATTCTAGGATCCATTTTATTCAAACAAGACAAAAACAAAAACAAGCCGACGCTCCAAGCAAAGTGCATAAGATGTGACGGAATAAAAATATAGTTTCAGGGGAGGAACCTGATAATGTTGTCGATGAAGAAGGGGATGCCTTGGGCATCCCCTAGCTTAGACGCTTGAGTCTTCTTAAAATATGCAGGGGTGAACCACCGGGGCATCCCCAAGCTTAGAGCTTTCACTCTCCTTGATCATATTGCATCATACTCCTCTCTTGATCCTTGAAAACTTCCTCCACACCAAACTCGAAACAACTCATTAGAGGGTTAGTGCATAATAAAAATTAACATGTTCAGAGGTGACACAATCATTCTTAACACTTCTGGACATTGCATAAAGCTACTGGACATTAATGGATCAAAGAAATTCATCCAACATAGCAAAAGAGGCAATGCGAAATAAAAAGGCAGAATCTGTCAAAACAGAATAGTCCGTAAAGATGGATTTTATTAGGCCACCAGACTTGCTCAAATGAAAATGCTCAAATTGAATGAAAGTTGCGTACATATCAGAGGATCATGCACGTAAATTGGCTTAATTTTCGGAGCTACCTACAGGGAGGTAGACCCAGATTCGTGACAGCAAAGAAATCTGGAACTGCGCAGTAATCCAAATCTAGTACTTACTTTACTATCAAAGACTTTACTTGGCACAACAAAACTCAAAACTAAGATAAGGAGAGGTTGCTACAGTAGTAAACAACTTCCAAGACTCAAATATAAAACAAAAATACTGTAGTAAAAATATGGGTTGTCTCCCATAAGCGCTTTTCTTTAACGCCTTTCGGCTAGGCGCGAAAGTGTAACTCAAGTAACATCAAGAGACGAAGCATCAACATCATAATTTGTTCTAATAATAGAATCATAAGGTAACTTCATTCTCTTTCTAGGGAAGTGTTCCATACCTTTCTTGAGAGGAAATTGATATTTAATATTACCTTCCTTCATATCAATAGTAGCACCAACGGTTCGAAGAAAAGGTCTTCCCAATATAATGGGGCAAGATGCATTGCATTCAATATCCAAGACAACAAAATCAACGGGGACAAGGTTATTTTTAACCATAATATGAACATTATCAACTTTCCCCAAAGGTTTCTTTTTAGCATTATCAGCGAGATTAACATCCAGATAACAATTTTTCAATGGTGGCAAGTCAAGCATATCATAGACTTTTTTAGGCATAACAGAAATACTTGCACAAAGATCACATAAAGCATTACAATCAAAATCTTTGACTCTCATTTTAATGATGGGCTCCCAACCATCCTCTAGCTTCCTAGGAATAGAAGCTTCACGTTCTAGTTTCTCTTCTCTAGCTTTTATGAGAGCATTTGTAATATGTTTTGTAAAGGCCAAATTTATAGCACTAGCATTGGGACTTTTAGCAAGTTTTTGTAAGAACTTTATAACTTCAGAGATGTGGCAATCATCAAAATCCAAACCATTATAATCTAAAACAATGGGATCATCATCCCCAATGTTGGAAAAAATTTCAGCAGTTTTATCACAGGCAGTTTCAGCAGTTTTAGCAGTTTCAGCGGTTTGCGGGCTTTGCATTAGAAGTGGAAACATTGCCAACACCAATTCTTTTACCATTATTAGTAGGAGGTGCAGCAACATGTGGAGCATTAGCATTGCTAGTGGTGGTAATAGTCCAAACTTTAGCTATATTATCTTCTTTAGCATTTTCTTCTTTCTCCCACCTAGCACGCAATTCGGCCATCAATCTTATATTCTCATTAATTCTAACTTGGATGGCATTTGCTGTAGTAACAATTTTATTATTATGATTTTCATTAGGCATAACTTTCGATTTCAAAAGATCAACATCAAGCAACAAGACTATCAACTTTAGAAGCAAGTATATCAATTTTCCCAAGCTTTTCTTCAACGGATTTGTTAAAAGCGGTTTGTGTACTAATAAATTCTTTAAGCATAGCTTCAAGTCCAGGGGTGTGTTCCTATTATTGTTGTAAGAATTCCCATAAGAATTACCATAACCGTTACCATTATTATAAGGATATGGCCTATAGTTATTACTAGAGTTGTTCCGATAAGCATTGTTGTTGAAATTATTATTTTTAATGAAGTTTACATCAACATGTTCTTCTTGAGCAACCAATGAAGCTAACGGAACATTATTAGGTCAACATTAGTCCTATCATTCACAAGCATAGACATAATAGCATCAATCTTATCACTAAAGGAAGAGGTTTGTTCGACAGAATTTACCTTCTTACCTTGTGGAGCTCTTTCCGCGTGCCATTCAGAGTAATTAATCATCATATTATCAAGAAGCTTTGTTGCCGCCCCCAAAGTGATGGACATAAAGCTACCTCCAGCAGCTGAATCCAATATGTTCCGCGAAGAAAAGTTCAGTCCTGCATAAAAGGTTTGGATGATCATCCAAGTAGTCAGTCCATGGGTTGGGCAATTTTTAACCAAAGATTTCATTCTTTCCCAAGCTTGTGCAACATGCTCATTATCCAATTGTTTAAAATTCATTATGCTACTCCTCAAAGATATAATTTTAGCAGGGGATAATATCTACCAATAAAAGCATCCTTACATTTAGTCCATGAATCAATACTATTTCTAGGCGAGAGATAGCAACCAATCTTTAGCTCTTCCTCTTAAAGAGAAAGGAAACAATTTTAATTTTATAATGTCACCATCTACATCCTTATACTTTTGCATTTCACATAGTTCAACAAAATTATTAAGATGGGCAGCGACATCATCGGAACTAACACCGAGAAAATTGCTCTCGCATAACAAGATTCGATAAAGCGAGGTTTAATTTCAAAGAATTCTGTTGTAGTAGCAGGTGGAGCAATAGGTGTGCATAAGAAATCATTATTATTTGTGGTTGTGAAGTCACACAACTTAGTATTTTCAGGAGTACCCATTTTAGCAGTAGTAAATAAAGCAAACTAGATAAAATAAATGCAAAGAACTAATTTTTTTGTGTTTTTGATATAGAGTGCAAGACAGTAAATAAAGTAAAGCTAGCAACTAATTTTTTGTGTTTTGATATAATGCAGCAAACAAGAAAGTAAATAAAATAAAGCAAGACAAAAACAAAGTAAAGAGATTGGATTGTGGAGACTCCCCTTGCAGCGTGTCTTGATCTCCCCGGCAACGGCGCCAGAAAACAGTCTTGATGCGCGTAGATGACACGTCCGTTGGGAACCCCAAGAGGAAGGTGTGATGCGCACAGCAGCAAGTTTTCCTTCAGTAAGAAACCAAGGTTATCGAACCAGTAGGAGCCAAGAAGCACGTCGAAGGTTGATGGCGGTGGAACGTGGAACCTGCACAACACAACCAAAGTACTTTGCCCCAACGAAACAGTGAGGTTGTCAATCTCACCGGCTTGCTGTAACAAAGGATTAGATGTATAGTGTGGATGATGATTGTTTGCAGAAAACGAGTAGAACAAGTATTGCGAGTAGATTGTATTCGATGTAAAAGAATGGACCGGGGTCCACGAGTTCACTAGAGGTGTCTCTCCCATAAGATAAATAGCATGTTGGGTGAACAAATTACGGTTGGGCAATTGACAAATAGAGAGGACATGACCATGCACATACATGATATGATGAGTATAGTGAGATTTAATTGGGCATTACGACAAAGTACATAGACCGCTATCCAGCATGCATCTATGCCTAAAAAGTCCACCTTCGGAGTTATCATCCGAACCCCTTCCAGTATTAAGTTGCAAACAACAGACAATTGCATTAAGTATGGTGCGTAATGTAATCAATAACTACATCCTCGGACATAACATCAATGTTTTATCCCTAGTGGCATAATCACATCCACAACCTTAGAACTTTACATCACTGTCCCGCATTTAATGGAGGCATGAACCCACTATCGAGCATAAATACTCCCTCTTGGAGTTAAGAGTAAAAACTTGGCCGAGCCTCTACTAATAACGGAGAGCATGCAAGATCATAAACAACACATAGGTAATAGATTGATAATCAACATAACATAGTATTCTCTATCTATCGGATCCCAACAAACACAACATATAGCATTACAGATAGATGATCTTGATCATGTTAGGCAGCTCACAAGATCCGACAATGAAGCACATAAGGAGAAGACGACCATCTAGCTACTGCTATGGACCCATAGTCCAGGGGTGAACTACTCACTCATCACTCCGGAGGCGACCATGGCGGTGAAGAGTCCTCCGGGAGATGATTCCCCTCTCCGGCAGGGTGCCGGAGGCGATCTCCTGAATCCCCGAGATGGGATTGGCGGCGGCGGCGTCTCCGGAAGGTTTTCCGTATCGTGGCTCTCGGTGCTCGGGGGTTTCGCGACGAAGACTATATGTAGGCGGAAGGGCAGGTCGGGGGGCCACACGAGGGCCCCACACGCCGGGGCCGCGCGGCCAAGGCCGCAGCGCGCGCCGCCCTAGTGTGGCGGCGCCCGTGTCCCCACTTCGTCTTCTCTTCGGTCTTCCGGAAGCTTCGTGGCAAAATAGGCCCACGGGCGTTGATTTCGTCCAATTCCGAGAATATTTCCTTACTAGGATTTCCGAAACCAAAAACAGCGAGAAAAACGAGCAAGCGGCTCTTCGGCATCTCGTTAATAGGTTAGTGCCGGAAAATGCATAAATATGACATAAAGTATGCATAAAACATGTAGATATCATCAATAATGTGGCATGGAACGTAAGAAATTATCGATACGTCGGAGACGTATCAGGTGACATCAGGTTATGCAATGACAATACATGCTTTCAGATCAATGATGACAAGAAGCTGATGCAGCATTTCATGCTAAGATAACATGGCACTGTTTTTGTTTCACTAGTTTATAACCTACATATTGATCTGTACTAACACACTAATTTCTCAATCTTAGACCTGTCCTAAGCATGTTGATTTGGTGAACAAGCCCATAGTGAACTATGCTATGATGAAGATGATCTTCACACTCAAATATCTCTTAGATCCACTCTTGTCAATCAAGGCAATAGACTACCTCGGTGACAGCACGGCTAAAGGAGGCGATTATGCTAAGATGGCATCAGATGAGAGGCGGGCCTAGCTTAAGATGTGGCTACACAGACACTTTGATTAGTGTTGCTTCTTTCTTACTCATCTTCTGTCGATGGTGGTCATGATCTGGTGATGAGATCATGCATATTTTGAGAGGAGGCTTGATATCCTTCTGTTAGTTAGGACTTGAGTAAAACTGATCCTTGGTGTGTAATATAGTGGGAGATGGTATGTACTAATACTAATCCCTTCGATGTTGAACTTGTGATGCATCGTGAGCTATAATTGCATTATTTGTGGTGTATCATCCATTAGGGTAACTGCAAGTTACGGTGGTGCTGCATATTGGCAACCTCTTTTGATAAACTGAATATTGATAACCTTATGGTGTTTTGACTCATAGGTCTAAATTGCACCTATTAAGAAAATTGCATTTTAAATTTATTCTAAAATGACAAAAAAATTATGAAGAAAAATCCCGTATGTATATTTAAACGTGCTATGTTCACTCACAAAAAGTTCGTGGAAAAACCATTTTGGGTGGCCTACGTAAAAAATAAATAAACATGTTATGTAAAAAAGCTATTTTGAATCACCGAAAATTGTCTTTTATACACAACCCATAGAAAATATCTTTTCCCTATGAAACTTAGTGTGTGAACATAGAATTTTACGATGTACATCTTAAATTTTCTTTTGGAATTCTTAGACATCTTGAAATATACTTTTTAGACATCGGGTGTATTTATATTTATGAGCCAAAGGGAATTTCCCCTTCTTACTGCTCCAATATAAAAGGTTACCATAATATTCGTGTCTGCAACCAAACATGAGTGATGTGCATCAGCTGCTGAGCCGTAATAACTTGTGCAACATACCCGAAAAAAAAGAGCAGGTAGTGAAAAAAAGATACCAATCGAAGTGAAAAAAGACTTTGGTATCATTTCGGACAGGCATGTCTCATGGTCTATCCGGCAGACGCCAAAATCGTTGCAATCTAACAAACACGACCCTGCTATTAGGCCTGGAATTCGAGCCGAACCAACCTGTCTTGACTAGTCATTAAAGCTCGGTCAACAAAAAGTTTGCTCGACTCAACTCGTTTAATAAGAGCATCTCCAGTCGCGTCCCCCAAACCGTCCCCCAAACCGCGCCGGATTGAGCGTTTGGGGGACGTGTTTTGTTCGTGCCGCGTTTGGGGGACGTCGCTCGCCAGCCGCGTCCCCCAAACGCCGCCCTCAATCAGAAATTCAAATAGATGCATTCAAAAGAGATCGTTCCCGCCGGTTCGTCGCGATCAGAGTAGCGGCGATCGATCAAAGTACTGGGCGCGCGATCATATTACAGACCGGTGGTGCATGCAAATTAGAAGAAGGGGTTGGTCGACGGCGTCGTGTCCTGAGTCGACGCAGGCCCGTCGAGCACGACGACCTCGTCGCGATCTGCCTGTTCCTGTGCATGGTGCGTCTGCTCCGTCGCCGACGCGGAGGCCGACGCAGGTGTAGCAGTAGAAGACGCGTCGGCCTGCTCTTCTTGCTGCGCTGCCGCTGCCGCCGATGCCGATGCCGCTGCCGGGGCCGCCGCGTCCGCCGCCGCCATTTTGGCTTCGATGTCGTCGAGGATCTGGCCTTTGAAGAAGTTGTGCGCCGCTCGCGTCCGGGGAGACATTCCCTCTGTCGACGTTCTCGGCGGGGACATGTCGTCCCTGCGTTTCTTGAGCTCCGGCTTCTCCTCTTGCCTCTTGAGCAGCTCGGCCCACCTTTGGTCGGCCTTCTTGTCGCGGGAGATAAAGGTCGAGGAGACGTCGGCGAGGCATTTCGTGATCGACGCTGCGTCTTCTCGGACGACGCAGCGTCGGCCAAGGCGGCCTTGGCAGCCTTGTTGCCGATGGGACGCCACTGCCGACGTTGCCGGCGGCGCGTCCGGATCAATGGCGTCCTTCCCCTTGGACAACGACAGGCGCGTCAACTTCCATTTCTCATTCACTTTGAGCTTGCCATAGCAATGCGTCGGCGCGAACGGCTTGTGACCATCCGAGTACTTGGCGTACAATTCCATAGCCCGATCAAACTAACCAAAGAAAGCGGAGTCATTTCATCGAACACAATGTGGGCGCTACGGATTATGGAAGAAACGGTCGTACCGGTTGGCCGACGTCGGCGCCGCTGTCGCCTCGGTCTCTAAGTCGTGATGGTACCCATGGAAGGAGTTCACCGACGCCTGGATGATGGCCCATCGCGTCGACATTGCCTTCCGGATCCTCTTCATTGGCACTTTCCGGTAGTCGCTGTTGATCGGCTTGCGCTCATCGAACTCGGCCTTGATCCTCGCCCAATACTTCCCGCCTTTTTGGTTGGCGCCGATGATGGAGTCATGGCTCACCGTCGCCCACGACTCGCACGAGACAAAGATCTTCCGGAACCGTCCACTTCGGGCCTCGTGTGCCCGACGCCTTCTTCTTCTTCTTCTTCGTCCTCACGCCGTCCGCGTCTACCTCCACGAGATCATCGTCACCGGCACCCTCGTCGTCCTCTTCCTCGCCGCCCTCTTCCTCGCCGCCCTCTTCGTCCTCAACGTCGTCCTCCTCGTCGTCCTCCACCCCGTCCTCTTCCTCGTCGTACTCCTCCTCAACCCCGTCGTCCTCCTCAGCACCGGCGCCGTCGTATTCGAGCGGACCCCTGCGGCCGGTGAAAGGGCCGCCGTCCGGGACCGGGTCCCGGCTCGCGTTGCTCGTACGCCGGGGAGTAGAGGTTGTTGGGGTTGAAGCCGCCGTGCGGCAGCGCATCCTGGTAGTGCGGCGACAAGTTAGGCGTCACGCACCCGGGAGTGGCGGAGGGGCCGTCGTTGTAGAAGGCGGCTTGCGACGGAGAGAAGACTCCCGAACGTACACCGGCACGTTCGTACTATATGGGCTCGCGTTGGTGGCGGCGATACACCCGGCGATTATGCGGCTGGTGCGGCGCGCGCGCGAGCCTTCTTCTCCGGCTCCGCCGCCCTCCGTCCTTTCCGCTCCGCCGTCGATAGCTTCCGGCGCGAGGCAATCTTGCTGCCATTCATCTTCGGTCATGCCTTCGAGGCTTCTTCTTCGCAGCCGGCGCCTTCCGCGGCTTCGCGAACGGCGCTTTCGCCCCTATCGTCGCATTGCCCGGCGGCTTCTTGGCCGCTTTCTTCGCCATCTTTTTGGGGGCTGTCGGCGGCGCCATGGAATGGGGAGAGGGTAGCGGCGGCGGCGGGTGCACGGCGGGAGGAAGAAAGAAATCGGCGGGATAGGAGAAATGAATCGGCGGCAGGATATGTTTTGGGAGGCCTGTGCGCGGCGGTATAGGCGCGATTTGGCGGGAGCGGCGGGATTTGGCGGGAGTGTGAGACGTCGATTGGCCTCGCTTTTCGTTGTGTCCGGCGTCCCCGGTGCGTCCCCTGTGGGACGGGGACGGGCTCGGGGCGCCGGACACCGTATCGGGGCGCGCCGGACAAAAAAGGGCTTTGGGGGACGCGGCTGGAACGCTTTTTTTGTCCGGCGCGCCCCAAATCCCTTTGGGGGACGCGACTGGAGATGCTCTAACTGAATTTAGATTTGAAACTTGGCTTAACTCGCAAAACTCGTGAGTTGCTCATGAGTACCTCGCTAAAAGCTATTAAAAGGAATATGTATAATATATGATGTATATTTTTGATTATTTGAGCATAAATAATATACAACAATCATTAAAAATATGGTATCACAATAATATAATTGATAAACCACAACAATTAATAATTATATCACACGAATAATATTAGCAGATCATTAGGCAAGACATAAACCATATTAACCAGAAACATTGCAACGCAAATCAATAAACAACATGTGTACTTGAGTTATCACATAACACAAGCGGCCACTTGGACTAGATTAGCTTCTTTGGCTAGATTGTACAACCTAATATTGATTTTACTGAGCTAAACGAGCAACTCGCCGACGAATTCGGCTCGTTTAGCTCGAACTCGTTTAGCAACCAAATTTGAAACTCGTGCCAACTCGTTATATGTTGAGTTCCAGTTGAATTGCGAATTACTCATCGAGTTTTAATTTCAACCTACCTACTATCTCGATCGAACGTTAGATATGGTCCATCAAAGAAAAGGGAAAAGTAACAAGCGTGTAGCAGTTCAGAGTTTCATAGGAACAACCGCACTGTCACCGGCTGCAATCCCCCTAGATTAATTTAGCCAGCCGAACGGGATGGTCGGTCAGAACGCATCTTCTCGTGCGACGTGCCACGTGCGAGCCAGCCACCGCTACCAACTCCGGCACGGCGTTTGACCCTACGCGCCGCGGCCTCCTGCTACCGTCCGTTCGGCGTCTTTTTAAAAGTTTGTGGAGTGGTTTGGCTGGAAGTCTTTGGAAACTGGCCGGATTATTACGCTCCCGTTGGTTGGCAACGAGATAACGCCATGGCCGCCGCTTGAAGAGGCGAGCACCAGGAGTACTACGCTGGCTAGTGTAGCGGGCAAAGCTCTATCATCGCGCGCCCGGTGTAAGCTCGAAAATGGCAAGGCGTTCGGCCATCGCTGCTAAGCAGTAAGTGATCCGTGGACACATATGTGTTTTTGTTTAACCAACCGAACGGAATGGTCCATGGATCGATGTAACGGGCCGGCCGGCCGGCGTCCGATCGGCGGTCCTAATCGGCCGGTGATTGTGTAGTTATTCGACGGAACAGCAATGCACATTGTATGATGAGTGACTTCTTCCTGAAAGATACACGCACTTGTGTGTCGTTGTTTACAAATTAACCCACCTATATATCCATGGCATATACATATCTCCCTACTTCTTTTCGTTCAAAGACCGCAACTATCTCGATCTTCTGAACGTCAACTAACAGTGGGCAACAATTAATCTAAGGTGCTCGAGGCGCTAAGCCAAGCAAAGCGACAAATCTACCACAAAAAAAGATAACGAAAACGAAACGAGAAGTGGACTACCCACCGACTACCCAGAACAGAAGCAGGTCGATTACAAGCCTACGCCCAGGATATATTGCAGTCTGACGCCGACTCTCTCTCTGAAGTCTGAACTAACACCCAACAGCACCTCAAATAAACAGACAGAAGATTAAGCTTTTCGCATGGATCGATCTTCTTGTTTGTCTCAGGAACACAAGGCCGATTGGCAAAGCCTCCGGTAACTGTGGCTGTGAGCGTAAAAGCTGTCCCGCCGTACGTTGTTGGTCCAGCGCTGTCGATGCATTCGAAGTAAAACAGGCTACATGCCAAAGGTGTGAATGGCATCTGGCTTTAGACAAAAGAGGTGTCGCGATGTGGAACAAAGCTTGGGCTATAGCTCTGCACTAGAAGCATCTGTCTGTTGTGTTTTTTCTGGGATTAAAGATCGGACTTTGCCTGTTTCAGCTGATTTTGGATGCAAGATGTTGGACCGTGTGGAAGAAGCTGAGCTAATAGCACTGTCAGATTGTCAGGTGTCACATCTAGATCTCTGAAGCGCTGCGAAAATGTTCACGCACGTACATCCTGGAATCCTGGATCAGAAGATCGGCTAACACGTCCGTGATTGCCAAAATGCGTTCGTAAGAAATGAAAAGGACATTAAAAATTAGGAATAACTAGGTAAAAACCCCGATCTAGGGTTTGTGGCGGCCGCGTGCCTACTTGGACCAGAGGTGGCGCCGGAGCAGCTCCTTGTCATCGTCAGCGGACAGATCGATGTACTCATGCATGGGCCACGAGTACAACCATGGGACTAGAGGTGGCGCTGGAGCAACTCCTTGTCATCGTCAGCGGACAGATCGATGTACTCATGCGTGGGCCACGAGTACAACCATGGGACCAGACGTGACGCCGGAGCAGCTGCCGTTGGAGGCCGTGACGCATGAGGTGTTGGTGGATCAGTCATCTTTGGGGAGGTGGACATAGATCCAACCCGTTAACATCCTTGTCTCATTGCGATGAGGGGGGGGGGGGGGTCGACGGTGCAAGGACCCAACCTCGTGGTCTTGCTTGCCCATGGTGGCGATGTTGTTGTTCCTACCGGTGGTCTGGAAGCACCAAAAAACAAAGATAAAAATGGCAGTAGCGTCGTGGGGAGTGGCGGGGTGCGGCCACTCCCCTCACTACGGGAGAACCAGGCGTTGCCGTGCGAGGCTTTGCACGGCAAAGAGGCCTGTACGCACGGCAAAGCCTTTGCCGTGCGTGCACGCACAGCAAAGTTTGCACGGCAACGTCTTCGACGGCAAAGCCGCCTTTGCCGTGCGCATGGACGGATTGCACGGCAACGCCCTTTGCCGTGCGTCGCCATCTCTGCCGTGCGCTGCGAGCGCTGCCGTGAGAGGCATCTTTGCCGTGCGTCGCCGTCGCTGCCGTGCGCCGTTTCTTTGCCGTGCGCCCTGCTTCTTTGCCGTGCGCCATGCGTTGCCGTGCGCAAAATTCTTTGCCGTGCGAAGCTTTGCCGTGCGGCCTTGCTCTGCCACGCACGGGAAAGCCCCATGCAGGCACGCCCCCCAGGAGCTCCCAGGAGCACAGTTGGGCGACACGTGGCCCCTTTGCCGTGCGTGTGCGCACGGCAAAGAGACCAAATGTCCTTTGCCGTGTGCACACACACGGCAAAGGGGCCTGATTTTTCATTTTTTTGCTATTTTTCAATTATCCCTGCATTTCAAATATTGCATTTCACAAATATAGCATATATAACATATATATCAACATAAGATCACCAAACACATCAACAACACCACAAATACATCGAGCACACATAGTTCATGCATACAATCCGTTACATAGAGTCCACATAGTTCATGCATAGCAATGTCAATTATTACAATCCATAACAAGTGCGAACAATGCATTACAACGACGACGAGTGCACGAAGACCATGCCATCAACCTTGTCCTCCTCCGCTTCCGCCGGCCTCATCGTCATTGCCTTGTGACATATAATCTATAAGCATGTTGATGGAATGAACATTTGCATTTGCATATTGAACACTTGAACAAGTAGCGGGTTGGGCACAAGAGGACTCACCGCGGTTCATGCTCCGGATGATGTTCATGTTGTTGACGGTGATAGGTGTCCCCGGGGTCCGAGTGGGCGGTGGCGGCATCCACATGGAGTAAGGTGGAGGAGGAAGACTCCCCGGTGGAGTAGACAGAGCCGTATGGCTCATCGGCCAGCTCATCCGTGCACTGTCTCGCTGCTGCATCATCTGCCGCTGCTTGTTGCATCTGCTGCATCATCCGTGTACTGCTGCTGCTTGGTACTCCGAGAATCGTCCGCTCCATGTTCCGTGCGTGCTCCTGGGCCGCTCTGCTCCTTCGCTGCCATCTCCTCCTACGTTGTGTTGCCGCGATGTCATTAACATTTCAATGGAAAGCATGTAAAGGAAATGTAGAGACCCGAGGAAGAACATACCCGTAACCGCTCGACAGTTAGATCCGAAGCCCGTGGCCGGGGCTCTACCTCGGGCTGGCCGCTCTTACGACCACGACGGATCCGGCGGAGAGAGGGAACCCTCGGCCGGGTCGACGCACCCGTCACCAAACCATAGGCGGCCATGCTTCAAGCCTTCTCCCGCAAGCACCGCGACCTCGGGGTCAAAGTCCTCGGCCTCTGGATTGGCCTCCTCGCCGTACTTACGCTTGAACTTGGAGACATACGACGTGCATCGGGTCTCGGATTGCGGGTTAACCCACACGGACCCCGTCTCGGGATCGGGCGTCTTCCTTTGCTTCATCTTCTTTAGCACGGCAAAGACGTTAGGCTTCGCTCCTGTCACGAATTCCTGCAAAAGAGAACATGTAATTGAGTGAAGTGACACACCCTTGGAGAGTTAACAAATATATAACATGAATTCAAAGAATGAAGGAACCATTAATTTGCTCACCTCCTTACTGCGGGTGAAGAGAGATGGGGATGCTTGCCTTGGATATGCGATCCACCTCGCATCTCTGCCGCTTCTTCTTGCCCTCCTCGTGCTTCTTGAGGTGCTGGGGGCATGTCCACCACATGACCATCGCACGAAAGCACCTATCGTCGTTGCCGACGTGTCGAGGAGGGTTCTACATGCACAAGATAAACCCATTATGGTAAAATAAACTACATGGCGATAAAGAAATCAATAACACATAAATGCAAATACACTGCAAGTATCGCCACGGCTGCATGAGCGTGTCGCGAGCGTCCTCCTTACTCATGTGGACGAAGCGGTCGGCGTGCCGATCGCGGACGCATTGAACACGTGCCTCGTAGTGCATGCCGGTCACCCTATTCCTTGCAAGCTGGTGTAGGACATCATCGCACGCATTCTCCTTGCCCTCGGCCCTCTTGAAGAATTTACGCAACATAGGTAAAACAAGGGGCATTAGTGCAATTATTGTGAACCAAGGAGAGTGTATGAATGGTAAGAAGTCAAAAGTCACGTACCCGAAATTTGGCAACAACCAAATCCGCCGCGGTGCCGCGGCCAAGAGGATCTTCCGCGAGGCCGTAGTGCGCCCACCTCCAAGCTACGTCGCGAGCCACCGGTAGGGAGATCGACTATCCCGGGAAATAAAATCTAAGTAGGCCCCCAAGGATGTTCGAGTACCCACGTGGCGGTCTCTGCGTCGGGTCTTCAAAGCTGGAACGAGCTGCACCATGAAACGACAACATCAATATGTATGTGATAATAATTTTGATAATGACAAAATTGCGATAACGAAAGTGCCAAAAATTAACATGTACCTCCTTCCATAGGGCACAAGAACAACGTGCACGTAGCGCCCGGCTCTTCGGCGAGGGAGCTGTGTTATCCCACGCCGATATGGCTTCCTATCACGTGGCCTCGGCCTCTCCACAGCTGGAACGTACTGGTAATCCTCCGGCTCACACCACTCTAGGTTTGGATCAGGATCGAACACTAAGTTCCCCAACCCCTCATCCTCCGAGAGGTCCTCCTCGTCCCCCTCCTCCTCCTGGTCCTCCCCACCCCCCTCCTCCTCCTGGTCCTCCCCACCCACCTCCTCCTCCTGGTCCTCCCCCCCCCCGTGGTGCTCCTGGTCCTCCTCCTCGTCATCATCATCGGCTGCGGGAGGGGGGCTAGGACTAGGAGTGAGTACCCGCGTCGCATTCTTCCTACGCGGCCGCCCTGTGGGAGCGACAGGAGGGGGGGTAGTAGCTCGGCCCCGCCTCGAAGTCCCTACACCTACCAAGTCCTTGAGCTTCTTTTTAAGACCGCCACCCCTTTTTTTTGGCGCCATGCTTCAATCACCTGCAAACACAAATGAAGAGAGTGGTTTATTAGTACGCAATATTGCAAAGAGATAAATATTAGTGAAAGCAACGAGAAATATAAGTAGATGAACATTAATGAAAGCAACAAATAATGCAAAAGGATGAACATTAATTAGTGGAAGCAACAAATAGCTACCATAGAGTTCTCTCAAACATAGCACGGAGTTCTTACAAATAACCTAGCTAGACAATCTCTATTACACGGAGTTATTACAAATAGGAGTGCCTCACAATTACTACTACATAGATCAGTAGCTTGTGTCGCCATCCGTGATTGGACCGCGTGTCTCCTCATCGTCATCGGGCTCGGCGAACCAATAATCATCAATGAAACCCGGAGGTGGTCCATCCGCATCGAGGTCAATCCCTGCTTTGAACGCCTCGAGCAAACTCAGGTCTTCCGGGGCACGAGACATCCTCGGCTTCATCTTCGCATTGTCTCCATCCATGCCCGCGTCTTCTTGTTCATCGTCTACGACCATGTCATCGATAGTCGGCAAGCCGATTGTGAAATGGCCGGGGAGCCCTTCTTCCTGATAAAACTCGACACTCCTTGCTGCGGGGTCTACGCGGCGGTAATCGTCCTTGTTTGGCGGGGGCGGCCTATTGCGTGAAGGCACCGTCATCACAACATCCCATCCATGTAGACGTTTTGTCGGGTTTCTGCACGCGTACGGGAGATAGAATACTTGAAAGGCACTGGGTTGCCAAGATGTACACATCCTCTCCCTTATAAACGGAGTTCCTTTCAACTTCGACCAACCCAATTTCAGGATCCCGTCTCACCCGACGTGGGTCAAACCAATGGCATTTGAAGACGACGGGATTTAGCCCTTTGTGAAACCCGTAATTCAGCTCGTATATACCCTCGACTCTTCCATAGTAATGGAGCCCATCATCACCTTGACATACCACCCCACTATTTATTGTCTTCGCGTTGGGCCGGCTTGTTGTGTATTGATGGGTGCGGAAGCGATACCCGTCCACGTCATAGGAGTTGAACGCTTCTACGGAATGGTCAAAGCCCCTAGCAATTTTTCTTAGCTCGACTTCATCTCTTTGTCGGCTCTTGCCTACAAGTTTAGCACAAGAAGTTTAGAACGAGAAATGACCGATAAATGTCGGAAGTGCTAGCTAATTTGGATAGAATAGTACCAAATTACAAAACCAGCTATCGAAACCGAAACCGCCTCCCTTATCGAAAATTTGCTTGGATTCTTCCGGGGTAGGCTCCCTGTGGGTATTCTTCCAATGTATAGCCTTGAATTTCCTATACCGATGAAAAGAGGAAGAGTTAGCCACGAACATACGAGTGAATGTTTGCGAATAATTAAATGGTTCGCACTTACTCGATGTACGGCTTCACTTCGACCATGGTGTTTAAGACATACGAGTGGATCAAGGTCCGCTCATGTAGGTCCGTTACGTACGGCTTCGAGCCACTTGACTTGCCACCAAGCCCCACGAAGATGCTAAGCTTGGGTACTTCTTCATTGTTGGCGGCATTGTAACGGAGGACCGGGTTGTGCTTTGTGGGAATGTTGGGATCATAGTGCTTAGTGGTGAAGTTTGCCACCTCCACGTTCGGGACTGCCTCGGCTATGGATGCTTCGATCTTGCATTTATTGCCGGTCATTTGATGAAGCTTTTGTGTTTCTCTCTCGGGACCAAGCGCCAACGGCCCCAATTCGGGCCCCCTTTAAGCACTCCTCCGCGAGGTGCGGGATCATGTGTTGCATCGGATTAAAAACCCTGGAGGAAAGATCTTCTCCGGATCGCAAAGCAACACGGGTGCCTCTTCATCCAGACTTCTCAATCACTTTAGTGTCTAACTCCCTAGCACAAATCCGGCGGAAGAAAAAACTCAACCTCGCTAGCACTCGCCAAGTCTTCTCGGGGACATAGCCTCGAATCATCACCGGCATTATCCGCTCAAGCCATATGTGGTAGTCATGACTCTTCGGTCCTTGTACTCGCGGCGTTTCAATGTTCAGGCCCCTCATCCGGTTGGCTGCGAACCCATCGGGGAAAAACAAGGAGTCCTTCATCCATTGGAAGACCTCCCTTTTTGGGCCTTTGTGAGGCGAACGGAGCGTGTGGCTTAGTCCAAGTTTTTTTGGCACCATTAGGTGGCTGCATGTTCAACTCCGGCCTATCACACCACCTTTCTTGATCAATTCGAGCCTTTATGTTATCCTTCGTCTTCTCGGTGTCCACAATCGTGCTCCAAATGGCTTCAACGATATTCTTCTCGGTGTGCATTACATCAATGTTATGCGGGAGCTCGAGAAACTCAAAGTAAGGGAGCTTCCATAATCACGGCTTGTGAGTCCATTGGTGTGTCTCCCCATATCCTAAGAAACCATTACCATCAGGGCTAGGCTGAAGAGCATCTAACTCGGCCTTGATTTCCGTTCCGGTCTTCGGAATTGGCTTCGGGCCACGGACAACACGGCCTTTCTTGAAACTCTTTACATCACTCCTGTATGCATGCCTCCGCTCAAGGAACCGTCGAGCTTCATCAAAGCATGAATACTTGCCTCCCTTGTTTAGCCGAGAAGAAAGTCACGGCTTCATGCACTTCGTGGGCAAGGCCACTTCCCATGTGTACACCACCCGCAGAACAAAGCACGTGCTTGGCGGGTCATGCGGGGACGTGTGGTACCACACATACATATCGAAGTACTCCTTCTTTGATGCGTCATATGTTCGGATCCCGCGACCTTCCCAGCCACGAACCAAGTCATCCACCAGCGGTTCCAGGTACACATTCATGTTCTTGCCCGGGTATTTGGGCCCTGGGATTATCATCGACACAAACATGTTCTCTGATCTCATGCAGACGCCGAGGGGAGGTTCATGGGAATAACAAACAACTGGCCAACAAGCTGTATACTGCAGCCGACATACCATATGGATTGAACCCATCGGTTGATATCGCAAGCCGCTACGCTCCTCGGGTCACCTGCTTTCGGTGGAAATTTCTTCACAAAGTTCTTCCATGCGGTACCATCCGACGGATGTATCATCTTGTCGGTGTATCTGTTTCCTTCCACGGCCCACCTCATCTGGCTGGGCGGTATCCTCGGTCATGAAGAGCCGGCTGGATCCTCGGTAGAGCCGGAAGATAGCGGAGGATATTCTTGGCAACCGTGAGTGCGCCTCTTCGACCATCACCATTGCGGTCTACCTCAAAGTACCTAGAGGAATTGCATTTGATGCAATAATTTGTGTCAGCGTGCTCCTCTCCGAATAGCATGCATCCCTTTGGACAAGCGTGTATCTGCTTGAGATGACATCTTAAGGTCACCGAGCAATTTGGTCGAATAGTAGAAGTTTTGCGGCAAGAGGTGCCCTTTCGGCGGAAGGCTGCCTACGATGACCAGAAGTTCATCGAACCCATCTCTGCACAAGTTCCTATGGCACTTCAAGGCCATAAGGCGGCGATGGCATCTAGTTGGGTAACCTCTGTATTTTCATGTAGGGGTTTCGCGAAACAAACGGAGCCTCATAATACTCCTTTGTGTTTTCCTCCGGGTCCTCACTTGTCTCCGCATCCTGAGGTGTCTCCACCTCTACATGAGAGCTTTCGGGCACATTACCATTAGCCAAGTTTTCTAAGCACCTATCAAAACCGAGTGTCATATTCCCCCTAGGTTGAATCCGCCGCACCTCCTTCCTAGCACGTTTCTTTGCCTTTTCTCCATGGTAAGTCCAAATCCTGTAGGACGGTGTGAACCCAAACTTGATCGGGTGCATACTCATAGTTTCCTTGTCCTGTGCCTTTCGGTTAGCGCACTTACTACAAGGGCACCAAACACTTATAGGTACGCTAGGGATGGCAAACGCCCTATCCACAAGCTGCTCGGTCTTTTCTCCCCATTCATCGGTATAGTTGCACTTCGGCTGATTACTGCCATCGTACATCCAGCCACGATTATCCATCCTCTAATCAGCAACAAAACAGACGAACATAGCATTTATATATCAAATAGGAAATAAATGCATCATATCTTTATTTATTTTACGCGTGCATCAACTCTGAAACTCTACTAGGTGGGCTCCTAGCAGCCGCCGGATCCGTAGATTGAGTACGTTCTCCCAGCTCTACCCACGATCCGAGACGGAATTTCGGCAGCACCTCCCCGCTGCTCTCCCGATACACGTCTCGGCAAAAAGCCGAGAGGGGTGTGCATCCGGAGAACAACGGGGAGCGCTACCGAAATCTGTCTCGGATCGGGGCAGAGCACGGAGAACGTACCCAACTACGCATCCGCCGGCTGTCCCGATAAATGCCGTAAGAGTTACGGTTCATAATATGCGAGACCACTAATGCATATTTATCCGCGTAACCCTTACGGTCGGGAAGAGACGCCTAGGTATCGCGACAGACTTGGTGATCTAGACACAAAAAAACCTAGGTACATGTAAAGGTGCGAGGGAGATTTATACCCTAGACGCGTGAGAGAATCGCCGAAGAAGATCCGGGACGCCGCCCCGTCAAACACCCCTGCGACGTCGCCCCCGTGTCCACCTCGAAGCATCACACGCATAGCGAGAAATAAAATAGTCATGCAAGTGAACACGACTTTTTTACAATAGTGGTATAACAATATTACTTCAGCATAAAGAATTAAAGTGCGAAAAATTAATTTATTTGACCACTTTACTTAAAGTTTCCTTGCAGCACATTTCTATACTAAATTAACTAGGGGCCTTTTTCTTTCAAGTAAGAGGTATAGGCTATAAAACAACCTAAATACTAAAACATGAAAACACTATTATAAATAAACTAGTTCTAATTATTGTGCCCTAAATCCCATTACTAAATACCCTAAATACTACAACAATTAGCATGCATATTTTAGCTACCCTAAATACTACAAGAGATACCATGCATACTACAACACAATTAGCTACCGGGGTGTTTACCTGCGGGCTTGGTGGCCGGAGGAGGGGAGGCAGCGACGGCGGCAACTCGTGGCGGGTCGACGGGGGAGGAGGCGCGGGCAGCAGCAGCGGTGGCGGCTCGGCGGGGGAGGAGGCGGCGCAGCGGCAGCGGCCGGGGAGAGGAGTAAGCGGCGGCTAGCGTGCGAGGGGGACGGAGGGCGAGCGGGGGCGAGGCCGGGAGTGAGCAGCGAAGGCGTGTCCGGCGACGGCAAATGCGTGGGAGGTGGAGGGAGCTCCCTCGGTGGAGGAAGAGCTGCCGAGCTCCGGCCATGGCGTCCGTGCGGATGGGGCCGGGGAGGGAGGAGGGGGATGTGGCAGCGGCGGCACGGGAGGTGGCGGCGCGGGCGCTCACGGCGCGGCGGGAGTTTGGTGGCGGCGGCGGGGGAGGAGGATGAGGCGGCGACGGCCGGGAGGAGGAGGGCGGCGGCGTTCGGCTCGTGGGCGGCGGCGGGGAGCGTGCGAGATGTGCGGATATGTGTGGCTCACGGCGCGGGCCGACCAGGTGGCTTATCCACGGCCCTTTGCCGTGCGCCGCCCTTTGCCGTGGGGCAAAGAAGCTTTGCGTGCGGCACGTCTTTGCCGTGCGCGAGCAGGACTTTGCCGTGCGGCGAGGCTTCTTTGCCGTGCGCGGCGCACGGCAAAGATTTTTTATTTTTTAATTTTAATTATCAACAACATTCATTTCTATTTCTACATTATATTAAACCTGTTTTTTGAATATGTGTATTATTTAATAATGTATGTATCATGCTTTCGGTTTCAAAAAATGCAGCATGCATTTCAAATATTTAAGTTGATTTATGTGTGCATTTATCAATAAAGGTTTGCGCATAAATATATTATGTCCTAAACAAAGCTAATAGAATGAAAAAGTACATTGGTGCACCCTCGCGCGGAGAAATCTAGGGGGTAGACCCGCCGGGGCACACGTTCCGCTGTTTTGGGGGGAGGAGGGGGTTAACGACCGCCGAGCACCGGAACCCCACCAAACCTTGCATGTGGACCTATGATATGTGTCAAAGTGTGATGCAAGGTGTAATGGTGCAAAAGTAGCTCCCCTAAACCCTAAACCCTAAGCTGGGGAGGCTTCGAGCCCTAAACCCCTCTAAATCCCTAAACCACGACAGCGGAGCTGCAGAACCATGCATCATAAACCCTAACCCTACCCCTAACCCCTAAACCTATACCTAACCATAAATACTTACCCTTTAACCTAAACCCTAGCCCTAGCCCCTAAACCCTAGCCCTAACCCTACACCTAACCCTAACCGATAGACCGGGCACTGCAGTCGATCGTGTGATAATGGCTCTAGCTGCTGGTATATGTGCCAAAGGGTCCCAATCTTTGGTTCTCCATGTGTATATGTACTAAACAAACCTAAAAGAATGAAAAGTTACATTGGTGCACCCTCGCGCGGAGAAATCTAGGGGGTAGACCCGCCGGGGCACACGTTCACATTGTTTTGGGGGAGGAGGGGGATAACGACCGCCGGAGCACCGGAACCCCACCAAACCTTGCATGTGGACCTATGATATGTGTCAAAGTGTGATGCAAGGTGTAATGGTGCAAAAGTAGCTCCCCTAAACCCAAAACCCTAAGCTGGGGAGGCTTCGAGCCCTAAACCCCTCTAAATCCCTAAACCACGAGCCTGGAGCTGCAGAACCATGCATCATAAACCCTAACCCTAACCCTAAACCCTAAACCTATACCTAACAATAAATACTTACCCTTTAACCTAAACCCTAGCCCTAGCCCCTAAACCCTAGCCCTAACCCTACACCTAACCCTAACCGATAGACCGAGCTGCACAGTCGATCGTGTGATAATGGCTCTAGCTGCTTGGTATATGTGCCAAAGGGTCCCAATCTTTGGTTCTCCATGTGTAAATGTACTAAACAAACCTAAAAGAATGAAAAGTTACATTGGTGCACCCTCGCGGAGAAATCTAGGGGGTAGACCCGCCAGGGCACTACGTTCCATTGTTTTGGGGGAGGAGGGGGATAACGACCGCCGGAGCACCGGAACCCCACCAAACCTTGCATGTGGACCTATGATATGTGTCAAAGTGTGATGCAAGGTGTAATGGTGCAAAAGTAGCTCCCCTAAACCCTAAACCCTAAGCCGGGAGGCTTCGAGCCCTAAACCCCTCTAAATCCCTAAACCACGACGCGTAGAGCATGAGAACCATGCATCATAAACCCTAACCCTAACCCTAAACCCTAAACCTATACCTAACCATAAATACTTACCCTTTAACCTAAACCCTAGCCCTAGCCCCTAAACCCTATCCCTAACCCTACACCTAACCCTAACCGGTAGACCAGGCACACCTTCGATCGTGTGATAATGGCTCTAGCTGCTGGTATATGTGCCAAAGGGTCCCAATCTTTGGTTCTCCATGTGTATATGTACTAAACAAACCTAAAAGAATGAAAAGTTACATTGGTGCACCCTCGGGCGGAGAAATCTAGGGGGGAGACCCGCCGGGGCACACGTTCCATTGTTTTGGGGGGAGGAGGGGGATAACGACCGCCGGAGCACCGGAACCCCACCAAACCTTGCATGTGGACCTATGATATGTGTCAAAGTGTGATGCAAGGTGTAATGGTGCAAAAGTAGCTCCCCCTAAACCCTAAACCCTAAACTGGGGAGGCTTCGAGCCCTAAACCCCTCTAAATCCCTAAACCACGACGCCGAGGCTGCGAGAACCATGCATCATAAACCCTAACCCTAACCCTAAACCCTAAACCTATACCTAACCATAAATACTTACCCTTTAACCTAAGCCCTAGCCCTAGCCCCTAAACCCTAGCCCTAACCCTACACCTAACCCTAACCAGTAGACCAGGCACACCGTCGATCGTGTGGTAATGGCTCTAGCTGCTGGTATATGTGCCAAAGGGTCCCAATCTTTGGTTCTCCATGTGTATATGTACTAAACAAACCTAAAAGAATGAAAAGTTACATTGGTGCACCCTCGCGCGGAGAAATCTAGGGGGGTAGACCCGCCAGGGGCACACGTTCCGTTGTTTTGGGGGAGGAGGGGGATAACGACAGCGGAGCACCGGAACCCCACCAAACCTTGCATGTGGACCTATGATATGTGTCAAAGTGTGATGCAAGGTGTAATGGTGCAAAAGTAGCTCCCCTAAACCCTAAACCCTAAGCTGGGGAGGCTTCGAGCCCTAAACCCCTCTAAATCCCTAAACCACGACGCGGAGCTGCGAGAACCATGCATCATAAACCCTAACCCTAACCCTAAACCCTAAACCTATACCTAACCATAAATACTTACCCTTTAACCTAAACCCTAGCCCTAGCCCCTAAACCCTATCCCTAACCCTACACCTAACCCTAACCAGTAGACCAGGCACACCTTCGATCGTGTGATAATGGCTCTAGGCTAGCTGGTATATGTGCCAAAGGGTCCCAATCTTTGGTTCTCCATGTGTATATGTACTAAACAAACCTAAAAGAATGAAAAGTTACATTGGTGCACCCTCGGGCGGAGAAATCTAGGGGGTAGACCCGCCGGGGCACACGTTCCATTGTTTTGGGGGAGGAGGGGGATAACGACCGCCGGAGCACCGGAACCCCACCAAACCTTGCATGTGGACCTATGATATGTGTCAAAGTGTGATGCAAGGTGTAATGGTGCAAAAGTAGCTCCCCTAAACCCTAAACCCTAAGCCGGGAGGCTTCGAGCCCTAAACCCCTCTAAATCCCTAAACCACGACGCCGGAGTCTGAGAACCATGCATCATAAACCCTAACCCTAACCCTAAACCCTAAACCTATACCTAACCATAAATACTTACCCTTTAACCTAAACCCTAGCCCTAGCCCCTAAACCCTAGCCCTAACCCTACACCTAACCCTAACCGGTAGACCGAGGCACGCAGTCGATCGTGTGATAATGGCTCTAGGCTGTCGGTATATGTGCCAAAGGGTCCCAATCTTTGGTTCTCCATGTGTATATGTACTAAACAAACCTAAAAGAATGAAAAGTTACATTGGTGCACCCTCGCGCGAGAAATCTAGGGGGTAGACCCGCCGGGGCACACGTTCCATTGTTTTGGGGGAGGAGGGGATAACGACCGCCGGAGCACCGGAACCCCACCAAACCTTGCATGTGGACCTATGATATGTGTCAAAGTGTGATGCAAGGTGTAATGGTGCAAAAGTAGCTCCCCTAAACCCAAAACCCTAAGCCGGGGAGGCTTCGAGCCCTAAACCCCTCTAAATCCCTAAACCACGACGCAGGAGGCTGCAGAACCATGCATCATAAACCCTAACCCTAACCCTAAACCCTAAACCTATACCTAACAATAAATACTTACCCTTTAACCTAAACCCTAGCCCTAGCCCCTAAACCCTAGCCCTAACCCTACACCTAACCCTAACCAGTAGACCAGGCACACCGTCGATCGTGTGATAATGGCTCTAGCTGCTGGTATATGTGCCAAAGGGTCCCAATCTTTGGTTCTCCATGTGTAAATGTACTAAACAAACCTAAAAGAATGAAAAGTTACATTGGTGCACCCTCGCGCGGAGAAATCTAGGGGGGTAGACCCGCCGGGGCACACGTTCCCTTGTTTTGGGGGGAGGAGGGGGATAACGACCACCGAGCACCGGAACCCCACCAAACCTTGCATGTGGACCTATGATATGTGTCAAAGTGTGATGCTAGGTGTAATTCACCAAATGGTGCATGGCATGGATCCCGGTCGACATTCCTCACCTTCGGGCGATAACACTTAACAAATTCACGGACGTGTACGGTGAAGTGTCCCGCCGCGGGTATATCGGGGCTAGACTGTGCCAAAGGGTACCACACATGGTTTTCCATATGTCCATGGACTAAACAAACCTAAACCTATGAAAAGGTATATTGGTGGAACCTCGCGGAGAAATCTAGGGGGTAGACCCGCCAGTCCCGCTTGTTTGGGGGGGAAGGAGGGGGACGGCCGCCGGAGCACCGGAACCCCACCATACCTTGCATGTGGACCTATGATATGTTTCAAAGTGTGGTGCAAGGTGTAATGGTGCAAAAGTAGCTCCCCTAAACCCTAAATCCTAAACTGGGGAGGCTTCGAGCCCTAAACCCCTCTAAATCCCTAAACCACGACGGAGGCTGCAGAACCATGCATCATAAACCCTAACCCTAACCCTAAACCCTAAACCTATACCTAACCATAAATACTTACCCTTTAACCTAAACCCTAGCCCTAGCCCCTAAACCCTAGCCCTAACCCTACACCTAACCCTAACCAGTGAGACCAGAGCACACGTCGATCGTGTGATAATGGCTCTAGCTCTGTCGGTATATGTGCCAAAGGGTCCCAATCTTTGGTTCTCCATGTGTATATGTACTAAACAAACCTAAAAGAATGAAAAGTTACATTGGTGCACCCTCGCGCGGAGAAATCTAGGGGGTAGACCCGTCGGGGCACGCGTTCTGCTGTTTTGGGGGGAGGAGGGGGATAACGACCGCCGGAGCACCGGAACCCCACCAAACCTTGCATGTGGACCTATGCTATGTGTCAAAGTGTGGTGCAAGGTCTAATGGTGCAAAAGTAGCTCCCCTAAACCCTAAACCCTAAGCCGGGAGGCTTCGAGCCCCAAACCCCTCTAAATCCCTAAACCACGACGCTAGGAGATGCGAGAACCATGCATCATAAACCCTAACCCTAACCCTAAACCCTAAACCTATACCTAACAATAAATACTTACCCTTTAACCTAAACCCTAGCCCTAGCCCCTAAACCCTAGCCCTAACCCTACACCTAACCCTAACCGAGTAGATCGGGCACGCAGTCGATCGTGTGATAATGGCTCTAGGCTGCGGGTATATGTGCCAAAGGGTCCCAATCTTGGTTCTCCATGTGTATATGTAATAAACAAACCTAAAAGAATGAAAAGTTACATTGGTGCACCCTCGCGCGGAGAAATCTAGGGGTAGACCCGCCGGGGCACGCGTTACTGCTGTTTTGGGGGGAGGAGGGGGATAACGACCGCCGAGCACCGGAACCCCACCAAACCTTGCATGTGGACCTATGCTATGTGTCAAAGTGTGGTGCAAGGTCTAATGGTGCAAAAGTAGCTCCCCTAAACCCTAAACCCTAACCTGGGGAGGCTTCGAGCCCTAAACCCCTCTAAATCCCTAAACCACGACGCCAGGAGATGCAGAACCATGCATCATAAACCCTAACCCTAACCCTAAACCCTAAACCTATACCTAACAATAAATACTTACCCTTTAACCTAAACCCTAGCCCTAGCCCCTAAACCCTAGCCCTAACCCTACACCTAACCCTAACCAGTAGATCGAGCTGCACCGTCGATCGTGTGATAATGGCTCTAGGCTGCGGGTATATGTGCCAAAGGGTCCCAATCTTGGTTCTCCATGTGTATATGTAATAAACAAACCTAAAGGAATGAAAAGTTACATTGGTGCACCCTCGCGCGGAGAAATCTAGTGGGGTAGACCCGCCGGGGCACGCGTTCCGCTGTTTTGGGGGGAGGAGGGGGATAACGACCGCCGGAGCACCGGAACCCCACCAAACCTTGCATGTGGACCTATGCTATGTGTCAAAGTGTGGTGCAAGGTCTAATGGTGCAAAAGTAGCTCCCCTAAACCCTAAACCCTAAACTGGGGGGCTTCGAGCCCTAAACCCCTCTAAATCCCTAAACCACGACGCGGAGATGCGAGAACCATGCATCATAAACTCTAACCCTAACCCTAAACCCTAAACCTATACCTAACAATAAATACTTACCCTTTAACCTAAACCCTAGCCCTAGCCCCTAAACCCTAGCCCTAACCCTACACCTAACCCTAACCAGTAGATAAGGCACACCGTCGATCGTGTGATAATGGCTCTAGCTGCGGGTATATGTGCCAAAGGGTCCCAATCTTGGTTCTCCATGTGTATATGTAATAAACAAACCTAAAGGAATGAAAAGTTACATTGGTGCACCCTCGCGCGGAGAAATCTAGGGGGGTAGACCCGCCGGGGCACGCGTTCCGCTGTTTTGGGGGGAGGAGGGGGATAACGACCGCCGGAGCACCGGAACCCCACCAAACCTTGCATGTGGACCTATGATATGTGTGATGCAAGGTCTAATGGTGCAAAAGTAGCTCCCCTAAACCCTAAACCCTAAACTGGGGAGGCTTCGAGCCCTAAACCCCTCTAAATCCCTAAACCACGACGCCGGAGCTACGAGAACCATGCATCATAAACCCTAACCCTAACCCTAAACCCTAAACCTATACCTAACCATAAATACTTACCCTTTAACCTAAACCCTAGCCCTAGCCCCTAAACCCTAGCCCTAACCCTACACCTAACCCTAACCGAGTAGACCGGGCACACAGTCGATCGTGTGATAATGGCTCTAGTCTGCTGGTATATGTGCCAAAGGGTCCCAATCTTTGGTTCTCCATGTGTATATGTACTAAACAAACCTAAAAGAATGAAAAGTTACATTGGTGCACCCTCGCGCGGAGAAATCTAGGGGGTAGACCCGCCGGGGCACACGTTCCACTTGTTTTGGGGGAGGAGGGGGAGAACGACCGCCGAGCACCGGAACCCCACCAAACCTTGCATGTGGACCTATTCTATGTTTCAAAGTGTGATGCTAGGTGTAATTCACCAAATGGTGCATGGCATGGATCCCGGTCGACATTCCTCACCTTCGGGCGATAACACTTACAGATTCACGGACGTGTAAGGTGAAGTGTCCCGCCGCGGGTATATCGGGGGCTAGACTGTGCCAAAGGGTACCACACATGGTTTTCCATATGTCCATGGACTAAACAAACCTAAACCTATGAAAAGGTATATTGGTGGAACGTCGCTCGGAGAAATCTAGGGGGTAGACCCGCCGTCCCGATGTTTTGGGGGGGAAGGAGGGGGACGGCCGCGGAGCACTCGAACCCTGATATATGTGGGGGATGAGCATGGAGAGTAATTTTGTATTTCACATAGTGTAATAAATAGTCATCAAAAAGAAAAACTAATTAACAAAATAAATATAAGTAGTAGATGAAATAAAATAGTTAAAAAACAAAAAAAAAAGTATATTGGCGCACGGCAAAGGGAGAAGCGCACGGCAAAGGACCCTTTGCCGTGCAACTTGTCTGTCTGCACGGCAAAGTTTGGCTGCACGGCAGTGCCCAGGCCTTTGCCGTGAGCTGTTTCTTTGCCGTGCGGCTTGCAGGGACTTTGCCGTGCTACAATCTTTGCCGTGCGCTGCTCCCATTCTTTGCCGTGAGAAAATTCTTTGCCGTGCGCCATATCTTTCTTTGCCGTGCTTTGTTTCTTTGCCGTGCGCTGCTCTCATACTTTGCCGTGCACTTTTGGGTTGCCGTGCGCTCTTCTTGCTACGCACGGCAAAGAAATCTTTGCCGTGCAGCAGCTCACGGCAAAGTTTGGCTGCACGGCAGCGCCTGATTTTCCCGTAGTGCCTTAAAAAGGACGGGCACGCTGCCTCCATCAATGCCGATGTTGGAGTTCACGCACATGTGCCAGAAGTTGAAGCGGCCGGCAGTGACGGCGAGCAGAAGGTGAAGCGCATATTCGACCCAGACAGCCCTAGAACGTACGTCGGAGAATGCGTTCCCAACCTAGATATAGGTCGAAGATGGTCCGTTTACGTCGCGTAGCTGGGCCGGGTTACTTGTGTTCCCCTAGTACGTACCCTCCCTTGCGTTACACAGACGACCGGACGTGCTTGATCCTAATTCGCAAAAAAATAAGGATGTACGTACGTGATCCTTGCCTAAGTTTCAATTGGCACGGCTCCCTCCCTAGCTCCCGTACCCGCGCGCCACCTCCCTTTCATATGCGTCTCCACTTTCCATCCCGTCTATCCCCAAGATCTCGGCGCTCCCGTTGCACGCGCAGCCTTTCCATTCCACTCCACGCGCCCGCCGGCAACGAACCGTTCCTTCCTTCCTACCGTTTGAAACGGTTGCGCATTGGGCCCCTTCCCGGTCCGTGTGCTGTGCGCGGCCGAGTCTTCCATCGATCGCTTCCTATCCTCCTAGACACACACACGCACGGAGGGTTTAGCCGCCGGCGTCCGTTCTCTCCTACTCGGCGTGGAGCGGCGGCGGTGCTGGTGGATTGATCACTTATGGGCTGCAAAGGCTCCAAGCACGCGCTGCTGGACGGTGGCGGCTGCGGGCCGCGGGCGCCCGAGCCGCTGAGGTGCTCCGGCCTCCTGCCGCGCCACTCCGTCGCGCTCAGCTCCTGCACGCTCGGCACGCTAAGCCTCGACCGCGCCACGGCCGCCGCCGCAGCCTCCACCGCGGTTTCTTTCGGTCGAGCGGAGCGGACGAGTACGGCACGTTCGGTGAAGGACGGCGCCGCGGGGAGGTGCCGCTCCACGCTGTGGCTCCCGGCGTCGTCGCCGACGACAGACGAGCCCTCGAAGCGGCAGAGGCGGCCGCCGCCCCGAACACCGACCAAGACGCCGGCGCGCGACCCGGAGGAGATCAACGTGTGGGAGCTCATGGAAGGCCTCGACTCCGACTCCGACTCCGACGACAACGCGCTGCTGCGTTCCGCGGCCGGATCGCCGGAGTTCGACGAGGACGTCCTCTCGGCCTTCCGCGACGCGCTCGCCGAATTCTCGCCGCCTCCCCCGGACGACCCCGTCAAGAAAGAGGAAATCCAGGTGTTCGCCGGCGTCGTGCGCGCGCGGCTCGACGCGTTCCAGCAGAGGATCGACGGCGGCGGCAGGCCCGGAAAGAACTCCTCCACGCCTTCCCCGTCGCCGCCGCCGGAGAGCGCGCGGCGGGTCGTCCTGTACCTCACGAGCCTCCGCGGCGTGCGGCAGACGCACGAGGACTGCTGGGCGGCGGCCACCATCCTCGCCGGCTACGGCGTGCGCGTCGACGAGCGCGACCTGTCCATGCACGCCGGGTACAAGGACGAGCTGCGCGCCGCGCTCGGCCTTACTGGCCCAGGCAACATCGGGCTCCCGCAGGTGTTCGTGGACGGATGGCACCTGGGCGGCGCCGAGGACGTCCGGCGCATGCACGAGTCCGGGGAGCTGGCGGAGGCGCTCGAGGCCTGCGAGCCGGCGCCGGGCGTCGGGGTCAAGGAAGGATCGGGCCTGCCCGTGGAGTCGTGCGGGGGCTGCGGAGGCGCGCGCTTCGTGCCGTGCGACGGCTGCTCCGGCAGCTGCAAGGTGTTCGTCGAGGACGAGGACGGCACGGGCGCCTTCAGGAGGTGCCCCGAGTGCAACGAGAACGGGCTACTCCGATGCCCGATTTGTTGATCAAGAACATACTAGCGTTAATTGTCCGGGTTTTTTTTTTTTTTTTGCTGCTGTGCCTTTAAGATTGTACAGAGAAAAACAAAAGCTGAAATTTGCCTTCTGTCTTGGGATTGCAAATTTGCAATGAGGACTGACACTGCTCCGGTTATCCATCGGTTTCGATTTATCAAGACACTTCTCTGTCGATTAATAACTCTGCGTCCTAGAGAATACAAGTGGTTCTGAACCAACCCCCCTGCACTGTGGAGTCTATGACTGAACCATGTCAACAGAAGCTCTTCAGTTCTCAGAGTCTGAACCATGTTCAGCAGGGAGCATACTCAGAACAGGGGCACCGATGAACCCAAATATTTGTGATCAAAACTTCAAATGTGGAGCACAATAGATAATCTTTAAGATTAGCGTCCTCACTTATATTGCCCTAGATCTGTGTGGCTCGTGAGAACGACCACTGCACTGTGGACTATGAGTACGACTAGACCATGCGAGCAGAAGATGTTCGGTCTTCAGAGTCAACCTATGTTCAGGGCGTGAACCATGTGTCCCAGGATTCGCTCCAATGACCATCAAGTGTGCTCGTGTGCATGATGTCGTGTTGATGGCAGTTAGTACAACTACCTATCTCGCTCGACAGTATTCTCACACAACCTGGTGGAAACTTCATATCATGCATGTACTCCGTATAACGTACCCCGCGAACTACATTATGACCTCGTGACTTGGGTGGTCGATCGCTAGCAGAAATGGGAACACTCGACGCCATTGATATGTAACAGTTCACCCCCAAAGAACTCCGTACTAACATAAGAAAATTGAACTAGTTCCACCCACGTTGTACATGTACCCCTGGAAAATCAATGACGTGGAAGACCATGGCGGCCATGGCCTATGGGCAACCAGCTGCCGGCAAGGACAAAGCGAGGTTTTTCACCGAGGTTGGTGATGACGGTGACCGACTTCCGGTATCGTTTCCTTAACCAAGTAAGTAAAACCATGACCCGTTCATCAAGGACAAGGCGTCACTTTACGCTCGAAGAAAAAAGGTTAAGGCGTCACTACAACTCATAAATTTTGTCACACTCGTGTCACCCGGAATGAAAGAAAACGCCAGCAAGATAAAAGCGAAGCGAGAAATTAGACACGAATCGATGCAAATTATCTTGACGTGTCACTTTGTTTACTTTTTTTTTGTTGCTTATGTCCTTTGCAACTTTGGTTAATATCCGGAAAGAGGAAATGTGCGTAAGAGTATCTCCACCGGCAGCCCCCAAATAGGCGCCGACAAGGGCGCCGGCACCTCTGTTTGGGAGGGCGCCAGCATCTCCTTCTGGGGGGCGTCGGCAGTGCATCCTCCATTTGGTAAGGCTGCTCCCACACCGACGCCTCCCAAACGGCGGCCCCAATTTTTTTTATTTTTACAATATTTTGAAACAACATATCAATCACATTTTATTCATACAATCACACAAATAGATTTAAATTATGCATACAATCAATCAAACAAATATAATTAAATTATTCATACAATCAATCAAATAAATAGTACTTCAATTATTCATATAACCCAACAAACAAATAGTACTTAAATTATTCATAGAGGCAAACAAATAGAAATAAAATCATGCATTGTATGCTGCTCCTCTCCTCGCCCACAAATTCGCAACTAGATCCGTCTTCAGCTGTGCATGTACACCTGCATCTCGAATTTTATTGTGCATATGAAGAAAAGCAGCAAATTCTTGGGGTACATGCTATACCTCAGCTAGTGGCCCTTGATAATCAAATGGATGATCATCCTGCACAGGTGCATCACGCTCGCTCTCAATGATCATGTTGTGGATGATCACCCATGCGTTCATCACCTCCCACATCTGTGCCTCAGACCAAGTGAGAGCAGGGTATCTGACAATGGCGAAACGCTGTTGAATCACCCCAAAAGCATGCTCAACATCCTTGCGTGCTGCTTCCTGGCATGTTGCAAAATAGGCTTCCATCTCGTTTGATGGAGAGGGAATTGTCTTCACAAATGTAGCATACGTCGGGTAGATACCATCAGCTAGATAGTACCCCTTGTTGTATGCGTGACCGTTTACCTCAAAGTTCACGGCAGGAGCTTATCCCTCAGTTAGCCTGGCAAACACCGGAGAGCGCTGCAGCACGTTGATATCATTGTTTGTTCCTGCCATGCCAAAAAATGCATGCCAAATCGAAAGCTCATGGTCTGCCACCGCCTCAAGAATGACACTGCACTCACCAGTATGCCCCTTATAGATCCCCTGCCAAGCAAAAGGACGGCGGTTCCTAGACAGTCGGCGGTGTCTATTGCAAGCAGGGGGGCCGCGGTGGCGACAACGACGGTGGCGATCTAGAGGGGTGGGAGTCGGCTCGGGCGTGTGTAGGAGGTGGGAAATCGGTGTGTCTATTGGACTACCAACTGGAGCCCACGCCTGTTTTCAGATGTGTCGCGAGGTGCCGGCGCGTCCGATTCGCGCCCTTGGCGAAAGGGCCGGCACGGGGTTGCCGGCGATTCTATTGGACTCTAAAATTGGCTGGCGCCATTTGGGGTGCACTGGTGCCTGGCATGCATGGCTTCGAGCTGCTCTTCGTGCTCATGATTTTGTTCCCTCCACAGTAGACACGTCACTGTTTCTGCTTCAGCGTCCACAAGTCACTATGTATCTCCTGGTATATGTTGATGATATCATCCTCGTCAGTTCCTCTGCTACTGCCACTGATCGCCTTGTTGCTTCTCTTGGGGCTACTTTTGTTGTGAAGGACTTGGGGAAACTGCACTATTTCCTCGGTCTTGGAGTGACTCATGATGATACTGGACTGTCTCTTACTCAGAAGAAGTACTTTCAGGACTTACTTCGATGTGCTGGCATGCTTGAGTGTAAGGCTGCCATGACTCCTATGTCCACCTCAAATGTGCTCACATCTGTAGATGGTGCGCTACTGTCTTCTGAGGATGCGACCGAGTATCGCAGTGTTGTTGGAGGCCTTCAGTATCTCACTATCACCAGGCCTGATATTTCATATGCGGTCAATCGCGTCTGTCAGTATCTACACTCACCCAGAGATCCTCATTGGGCCGCTGTGAAGCGCATTCTGCGCTATATTCGCCACACGCCATCTTATGGATTTCGTCTTTGTTCTGCTCCCTCAACCTTGCTCTCTGCGTTCTCTGATGCGGACTGGGCTGGTAGTCCCGATGATGGGCGATCTAGGGGGGATATGCAGTATTCTTTGGTCCTAATTTGATCGCCTGGAGTGCTCGCAAGCAAGCTACAGTGTCTCGGAGCAGTACTGAAGCTGAGTATAAAGCTGTGGTCAATACCATTGCTACACTTATCTGGGTGCAGTCTTTGTTACAAGAGTTGCGCATTCCGCAAGCTCGGCCTCCTGTTCTTTGGTGTGACAATATTGGGACAACATACATGTCGTCTAATCCTGTGTTTCATGCCCGGACAAAGCACATCAAAGTTGACTATCATTTTGTGAGGGAACGTGTTGCACGGAAGCTTCTTCAGATCAGGTTTATCTCCTCCAAGGATCAACTTGCTAACATCTTCACAAAGTCACTGTCCTTGCTTTGTTTCAAGGCTATAGACGCAATCTTAACTTGTTAGATGTTAGATGACAGAGTTAAGATTGAGGGAGGGTGTTAGACTATATTTATACGTATAGCTTCTGTGTATCTGTAACATTGTACATGTTGTACGCTATAAATATAAACCCTATGGCAACTCTATTGGGTGTTGAGCGTTCCCAAACCCTGTTTTACAGACGGCAACCTCCCGGCATCAGGCCAAGAACAGTCCAAGAGCCTAAAAGTGCACCTACTATATATAAACACTACTTGCACCGGCACCTCTCCTCCACCTCCCTCGACCGGCAACGCCGGCGAGTTTGGCTTCAGATCAGGCCGGTGCTCTCGAGAACTCTCTAGCAGGAGGGGAAAGGGGAAAATCTCCCGCTACACATTCACGAAGTTAGAAATCCACTTACAAATGTGAGACAAATGCTTCATATCTTTTGTTGTGAAGTGAATAGAGGCACTCGTCGCTGCTTTGTGGAGCCGTCTAAGGCAGTATAGAAACAAAAAGCCTCGCCGGAAATGTATATCATTCTTGATGTCTGAAATCATGTAGGGAAGATGTGGATTTATAACAGTTATCCAACTCAGATCAATCCTGGCAATGCATTATGCATTACCCATTGTACCCTTCCTCTCAGAAGGTTAATTTATACTCTAGCTTGTTGCAGGACCTCATCCGGTTCAGAGCTGGCCGAATGGAAACACAAATTCCTTGCCAAAGTGTATGTATCATTGTTTATATCTGAAACCTGTTTGAGAAGAAGTGAATTTGTAATAGCTGTCCAACTCAACTCGATCCCAGTAATCAGGACGCCAATGTTTACACCAGCTTGCTTCATCAGGCCTCTCAGCTATTTATCGGACCGCCGAGAAAATCATTCCATGCTCCTACTGGATGACTGAAATGGTCCTGCAAAAATGCATCCTATTTTCATAGTGGCAGCTTGTCCCTCTGGTCGAGATTTCGGCTTCCTGAATCCCGACCGCTTCAACAATCGCAAGTTGTGCAATCTATCTATTCCGTACAAGTATCCCTATATGATATTCTGAATACGAACCTGTTTTGCCTGGCGAGTTCTTACGAAACCTACACCAGCATTTCAATTTTTTTTTCAAAACTGCAACTTCAAGAGGGTTGGTGTAGTTGGTCCTGAAACCGGTGCAGCAGAAAAACACCGGGGAGGCGACACGAAAAAGTTCAGCGATCGGTATTAGTGTCACGCGTGCATGCAACATAAAGACAGCAATCGATTGGTGGATGTCGCCAAGGAGGACGGCACCGCCAGCCGCCAGGAACTTGGATTCGGCTTTCCACGTGCATTCGCCTTTTTTTTTTGAGAGTTACACATGCATGCGGCCGGCTATCACCAAATCAAGTTGCGTTTCCTCTTTGGAGAAGCCCATTTAGCACTGCAGGCCTGAAATATACTCTTAGGCCCGTGGCACAGCTACGTTGGACCATATCACATCATTTGAGGTGGCTCCAATACACCAACTACGTTCGTGCCTACCAGGCATGTATCCTTCGAAAAAAAAGGTACATGTGGGGGGCTCATTTCCTCTCTGGTTTTCTCTCTCTTCCCTCCTTTCTGTTGAGAGTCCCCCACGTGAAACCAGCGCCCCTCCTCTTCTCCTCCGGCGGCTGCGCCGCTCGGAGTGGGGATGGGAGGGGACGCTGGGCCTCTCTTGTACAGGGTAGTTGTAGGTTTGCTTTTAGCTTGCAGGTTGCCTCTTTGGCGTTTGGCCTTGTGCCGTTGTATCGGAGACTCCTCTTGCCGCACGCGGGCAGCGACGAGAGGTCGCCGGCGTGTTCTTCTGGCTCTCGTCCATGGTGGAGGAAGCAAGAGGGATACGGATCTGGCGGAAGCTTCCTGAATAAGCCCGCTCTGAATCGTGGCGATTTGGAGATTTCAATTCCTTCTCTTGCCCGTCTTGGTGGTGGTGGGGATGAGGAGTTGGATTCTTTTCCAGATTTGCCTCGATCTATAGTTCCAGAGGGAGAAGCTGAAGCTGCGGGTACGTTCTGGAGTTCATCCCCAGCGGCGCTGATGTCAAGCCGCTGGCTTTTCTGGCTGGCAAGGCGGCCACTCCAACCTCTGGCGTCGCCTCTTCTGCTGCTCCTCAACGATCGGCGTCATGGTGATCATAACCTCCAGGCCTGTTGGCCGATTCGGAGGCCCTTGTACTTCAACGTGGCTTCCATCGCCCGCTCCATCCCAAGTGGTTTCGTCCCCGGTGATCTTGTGGGTGGCCACGATCTGAAGTTTGGATGCAAGCTCGGTGGAGAAGAAGGACGTGATTGCATTTTATCTTTTCTCCTGAGGGTCCTTTTTAGAAATCTTGGGAACTATGCTGTAATTTCTTTTATTTCTGAGCTCCTCTATGTATTTTGTACTCCCACCGCTGATAGTTAATGCAGTTTCAGGGCCCTTCTAGGGCCTTCCCTTGTTCAAAAAAAAAAAAAAAAAAAAAAAAAAAAAAGAGAGTGAGGTACATGTCAGCCCGTTTAAGCGCTGTCAATTTTTTTTTTATTTCTTTCCTTGTTTCGTTGTTTTCCTTTTCTGTTCTTTTTTTTATGTTTCTTTTTCCTGTTTATCGTTTAATTTTTTTGATTCATAAATACTTTAAAATGTGAAATTTTAAAATATTAAGATTCAAAAAATATTCAAAATTGATTTTTTTAGAAAAATGTTCAAACAAAAAAAAATGAAAGTTGTTCAGTTTTGAAAAATGTTCAATTTTAAAAATTGTTTAAATAAAAAATATTAAAACTTTTGAAAAGTTGTTCAACTTTGAAAGTTGTTCAAATAAACAAATTGAAATTTGTTCAAATTTTAAAAACTCTTCAAATTTTAAAATGTTCAGATTTAAAAATTAGTTTTAAAAAATGTTTTCTAGAATTTTGTTTTCCAAAAAATAGAAGAAAAAAATTACCTCATGTTGTTGGCCCGCAGGCCAGCTAGCCATCTTAGGGTGCGGGGGTGTGCGGCGTCCCGTGAAGCGCCGACCGGATCGGTGAATATCATCTCCCTACTAAGCATCACACACCCTAGTCGAGTATTGGGCTAGCCCATTCTCAATTTTTTCGTTTCTATTTCTCCTTTTTTGTTTGTTTTTCCGTTTTCTGTCATTTTTGTTCTTCTTTGTTTTCTGTTTCTTTTTTGTTCAAATTAGAAAAGGTTCAAATTTGAAAACATTCAAGTTGAAAAACGTTTAAATTTAAAAACTTTATGTATTCGAAACATGTTGATATTCGAAAATTGTTCGTATACGAAAATGTTTAAGTTTCTGAAAAAATTTAAACAAATATAAAAAAATTGTTCAAGTTCAAAAAATGTTTAAATCTAAAAAATTAGATTAAAAATGAATTTTTGAAAAAAATACTTTTTCAAAAATCAAAATTTAAAACCGGATTTAAAAATATTTGAGCTTCCAAACACTTAAACAAAAAATACGAAAAAATGAAAAAAAAGTGAGAGGGAAGCGGTGGATCGCCCCAAACACCCGACTTGGGGTGTGCGCCGCCTAGTCTGTGCCGACTCACCCCCCCCCCCCACCCACACCTCCATGTTGATTTCAACCCTCAGAATTTCAGCACCACACGAACAATCATGGCAACGAAAGGGGGGGGGGGGGGGGGCAACCATCAAGCAACATGCCTTTCAGGGAAAACAACATGGACCCGACACAAAATTTCCTCTAGCGGCTTTGGTCTATCACCGATAATTCAGCAGAAATAACGAGTAGTGCACCCGATACGGACCATAACGTATGACATCAGAGTACACATGACAAAACACAGATTAAGACATGGAGTAAACAAATGCCGGCCCAGTGCTATGCATGTACTCTCCACTGTACTAGTACACACAAAAATATGGCTGTAAACTAACAAACAACTTGAGTAATGTAGGGTTTAAGAGCTCCATCATACTATACTGACACCATGGCATGTTAGGCTAGCTATTAGATGTTGTTCATTGACTTGTCAATCTCCTTTTTCTTTGACCCCGGCAACGGCCTTATTAATTTAAGGTAGAGCTACGGCCTTCTGTTTAAAAAAGAAATGCCAAGTATCCGAGCAGGGCTGTATGCATTACATGCATAAAGTAGACAGTGACCTGATCTGGTTCGCACGCACACTGACGTGACTCTCAAGTGACGATTCTGGCACATTTGCACCAACATGTTGCACCTCAACTTTTTTTATTTATTCAACGAAAATCTGTTTCTGAAGCACATGACCGTTTACACATCTCAGCCAAGTCAAACAATGCCGCTGATGAACAATGCACAAATAACATACATAGATGCACAACCTACTACTAGAATTACAAAGCCCATCTATTTCGTATCTATCACTCTCATTTGTGCTCTATGAGCTCTCTGGATCATCTTCTTTTCTTGCTTCAATAACACTAGTACCAGCTTTTCAGCTGCTGAGCTTTCTTCTCCAACATAATATTTCTTTTTTCCTTCTCTAAGATCACCCTGGCATCCTTCTTCACATTCTGGTCACAGAAATTTTACCCACTGTGTAAATTCTGCAGCAAATAAGAGCATATAACATTCAGATCACAGCATTCTGAAACACACTAAGCATAAAAAAGTTGCTATTGAGATGCCCGCAGAGGCTGCGCTGAAGGTATGATTTCTTAATGCACTGAGATATACCTATAAACAAATGCTGCATGCTGCTGCTACTAGTGGATTTATACCTTAATTGGAAGGGGTTTATGGCATTGCTTCTGTTTTATTCATCTTAACAAATGCTAGTGTAGAGGAAGCTAATGTAAATCTGCCAACACCATTTCTTATCAACACCCGCTGTTCCCATATATGTACCGTTTGCGTGTTCTTGGACACAGTATAGCATGTAATTTTCATAAGAACAGAAAACAGATTGTTTGACATGACGGAAACAATAGTATGGAACATTGTATTCCAATGAAAGAATATATAGAATTGATCTTATATTTTTTACACTTGATAATGATTTACATGTGTAAATACCTATGAGACCAGTCACCTCTCCATCATTCTCCACTTCCTGTCATGTTTCCTTCAACAGCAATACGATCATGGTGTGACTTAATAGCAAGAGCTTGGCATTCTGTCAACTACTAGAAGCAACACAGCAGCATAGCAAGCAACAAGGCTTATCAGAAATTCATCTCTCACGGAGAGAGCACGCGGACGACAATACAAATCCACGGCAGGATCCATCAGCAGTTCACCTTGCTCGGACGGTAGGGAAGGGACCTCACCTCGGGGTGGGAGTCGAGGACAGAGCTCGGGGCGTCAGCCGACAAAGCAGCAACAACGGGACGGGAGGCGCCGCTCGATCTCCCAGTCGCGGACGGAGGAGGATCTCTTCGCCGGTGAGGCTTGGACGGGGAGGAGCTCGGACAGGGCGGTCAACCCGGCAGAGAGGGCCGGTCGTCGTTGCTGGAGCTTCAGGTGAAGCCACCAACATGCTCAACCACCCCTCCGCCGCACATAATCGCCACTACCACCCGCTCCCACTCTGCCGGTGAAGACCATCGCCACCGCCGGACCTAGGGTTAGCCCTCAAAGCTAAACGATTTGGGGATTTTTTTCTTTTAATCCAATATACGGACTTCGTCGTAATAATTTGTTAATACCATAGGTGGTATCAGCAAAAGTACCAGGCCGCCAGGCGCGTGGCCGTAACCTACTCGTATCACACGTGTCAGCTGCACATGCTAAATGGACCAAAACCAATCCGTATGTCAAGTTGATGTACTGTGCGACCACGTTTCGCAAGTTTGTGTATCAAATTGCACATCCAAGACAAGTTTATGTACCTAGGGTGTTATTAGCTCCAAAAATATGGCTGTAAACTAACAAACAACTTGAGTAATGTAGGGTCTAAGAGCTCCATCATACTATACTGACACCATGGCATGTTAGGCTAGCTATTAGATGTTGTTCATTGACTTGTTAATCTCATTTTTCTTTGACCCCCGGCAACGGCCTTATTAATTTAAGGTAGGGCTACGGCCTTCTGTTTAAAAAAGAAATGCCAAGTATCCGAGCAGGGCTCTATATAAAGTTTCTTGCTCCCGTTACACATGCAATCCTACCTACATGGAGCTGCTTGCGAACATGTTGGTCACCGCGGCAATCTGAGACATGAACTTGCCCATCGCTAGCTCCGGCAAGCACATGGGAACAGCGATACACTCGTCGCCGTTGGTGTCCTTGCAGCTTACATAGATACTCGACAGCGTCGCAAAGATACCCGCAGCCCCTGGCGTACCGCCGCCAGCGTACTCCGCCCAGCCGCCTAGTTCCAGCGAGTCATTCCCGCAGCGGCTCATGTCTGACACCGCGAAGCCCCCGTCGAACAGGTCCGCCCCACGGTACTCGTCCCTTGCCACGAGGTCTAGCACTGACATCGCGTACTCGTCGGTGAACTTGAGCTTGGCCTCGCGCAGCAGCTCCACCGCGCGTGCGAGCGAACCCCGGCAGAGCTCGTCGGTGCTAACATCAGCCGTTGTTGCGCCGAAGACCGCGTTGCCATAGAACCCTAGCGGGAGCCGGGGTTCGCGTTTCCAGCTTCCCCGTGCGTTTTTGGCGAGTATTACTCGCACCTGCTTGTGGGGCGCGTACCCTAGGGCCGCTACCCTGCATCGCCAAACGGCCGCTGTGATGAGCTCGAACACCGTTGAGGAACTCCCAAGTCGCCCTGGTAATCCCGTCCGCAGTGCGGCCATCTCATTTGCGCCAAAGAGGAAGGACTTAGTCACCAATCCGTCTAATTGTGGTGGCATTGAGGTCAGCTTCCGCTTCATCGGCTTGGCATCATCGGTAGGCAAATCCTCCGGGGCCATGACCGCAGGTACAGATGTAGTATCTGGTAGAGAGGACGCAAGAAGGTGTCTCTCCCACAAAGGAGAGACGGCCGGAACTGGTTGGCCTCGTGCTAGGTCAAGTATGCATCTAAGGATCTGGACCATGCCGAAGCCATCCGCGACGTTGTGGCACATCCTGATCGCGGGGACGAGACGCCTCCGCAGCTGAACTGGGTCATCTACATATACATATATATAGAACAAAAATATTAGCGGGCCGAAGGATGCTAAAACAAATACAGTTAATTAATCAATCGAAAAGCTACACATTCATGCCAGGTCTCGAACGGATGCAGATTGCAGAAACCTATTGGTATCCAATATGTGGAGTACCTGCAAGTAGAGCAACGGCTTGCCGATGACAGTTGTGAGGTCGCCCACATCACACATGAGCTCCTCAACGCAAGGGTATGGTGGCACCAGCGGCTTCTTCAACTCCTCCAGCCGCACGTTAGCATGCGCCTCCACGAACACCGCTCCTTCCGCCGTGCAGTCCACCACTAGCTTCTTCCTGCCTGAGACCTCCCGCAGGCGGCCGGCCACAGGGTAGTAGTAGACCAGCGCCTCCGCGAGGCCGGCCTTGAGGGAACTCGCCAGTTGCTCGGGCGCACCTCCGGGGACACGGCACCGGAAGAACTCGATCTCAGTAATGTATTGACGCAGCCCTGGAGAGCTGTCCAAGTCAGACAGTGACCTGACCTCGCGCGCCGTCGCTCGAGCAGGCGCTACCAGCTCAGGCTTCCTGCGGTGCGCCGTGAAGGTCACCATTGCGTGCGCGGTCAAGTATTGATGTACTATAGTCTATATGAGGCTAAGACGAAGCTGGTAGCTAAACATGTATGTGGAGGAAGCACCGTACAACTCTAGCTAGCAGTCTGGCACTTTATATCGTACTGATTTCTCGTAAGGTGGGAGCGACTCCTAGGCGAGCGACCAGGCAACCAAGAAAATAAAAGAAGTGAGCGAGACTCTGTCTCAACTCTCAAGAGCCGGCAAACCTCAATCCTAACGCCTTGGGACAAGTTACTGTCATTGTCAGTTATAATACTACGTGAAAGCCGTGTATATCTTCATAGACTTTGTAGTCGTAGCGCCGTTTAGTTTAACTTTGTAGTTGTAACCAGATTCTAGTAATGTGGATAGTGCTGCTTTGACAAAGTCACGACCTCACTGAGGTGGTAACCCGGACATTAGACCGGGTACTCATGCCTTTCTTCCTTTCCTTCAACCCCCATTACGGTGCCGACGACCCTGTTGAACATAGCAATGTAGGGCAACATAGGTTTCTGGACATGACGAGCTAAGAGAATTGGGACAACAAAAGAGAGCTTAAGATGTGCCAAGGCGGGATCAGCCTCTTTTGCTTAAACGAAGTCCTTAGATATTTTTAGGAGCTGGTAGGGTGCAACGACCTTCTCGCCAAGACGGAATCACAGACCGACTAACAGCACAGCCGAAAATCTAGCTAGCGGCTACACGTCCCTGATGGCTGTGAAAAGAACTATCTATCCACATTTAAATCGTGTATTAAGTCAAGCAATTGATGAAATATCTCTCAATCTTTGCTACTAATGACTAATTATTAAAAAATTGTCCAAATCCTTGTTTTAAATGGTATACAAGAAATCATTTTTTAGAGCGAAATTTGGAGCAAAAACGGGATGAATCGTGAGTTGCCAACAACTCACAAGTCAACTTTGGTCGAAGACACACATCTAGAAGTGTTGACGAGTGCTAGTACGGGCGGGACTTGTCTGTACTGTGCGCCCGTACCACATGGCATCAACTTTGCCTTGCCAAACAGAGCAACTTTTGTGATAACGTCTATTATTATCAAGACTCTAGCCGCCGCACAGAGAGCCATCATTCTTATATTGTATCAAAAACACACCCTGAGGAAAATCCACTGCTTCACCACTGTTGTAATTGGGATCTCCTCCCGATTAGCGACCTTGTAAGAACATATATTTGGTATTGATCTAAGTAATTTTACAATGTTTCTATCTTTGATTTTGTTATTATGAGTGAGTAGTCCTCACATGCTATGGGTTGAGGATTAGCCTCCATCAATTATGTGCATTTAATTACATGGGAATATTGCATGGTGATTTCATAGGATATTTGTATTTGTATCATTGTCTTTTAACTCAATACGAGTACTTGTGAGGTACCCAGGACATCGAGGATTGATCAAGGTTCGAGGCGAGATGTGTGATAAACAACGTCTACGCGTGAAACCTAGTGACAACAAAGGGATCATAATATTCCTTTGTATTTTACTTAATAATCATTCATAGCCAGATGTTTAGTAATATAATAGTTGGTGTTTTGGCACATGGGAGCATATGCTCCCTTTATTTTGAAATGCATGTTACATACATTTTGAAATTTCAAAAAATTGAAACGAAAAATTCAAACGTACATCTTCACGTGCTACGCGCTCACAAAGTTGTTTCATAAAAATCAGACTTGTCGTGTGACGTGTGTAAAAAAGACAAAATTCAATGCTGAAAATAAGGCTTTTCAGGAGATAAATTTTCTCTTTTTTACACACACCACAAAACATATTGGTTCCTCGCGAAACTTGATGAACGTACGTATATTGTGGAGATGTACATGTAGAATTTTTTTTCAAATTTTTTCGATATTTCGAAATATAATTTTTTGATAGAGGGAGCATATGCACCCGGGAGCCGAATTGAATTTCCCTATGGCTCGAATGGGCTATTGTATTTCAGATGTGCTGCCCACAAATCCCATCTATGTTAGATCATTTACACATAAATGTGCTTAATTTTATCTTTATCACATATGTATCCATAGCTGTAGGTGAAACTACAACCCTGGTCTATCTCCATCCATCGACACGACTCAAAAGATAAAGTAAACTGGAATGGTTTGGTAAACGTGAGATAGAACAAACTAGCAAGTTTTGTAGATGTTCCTTAACCATTAGCAAGTGTTTCCCAAGGTTCAATAAACCGAGGTATTTTAGAAAAAAAGCTACTATACTACATGTGTGGTTCGGATCGAAGGTATCAACCAACGTGGGCCTAGTTTGTTCCTTCCCGGCCACGGTGGCCCCTTAGACTAGTAGGGAATCATCAATCACATGGCGCAGTGATTCACGTTGGACCACGGGCAAGCCACTGCTAGGGGGTGTTCAACACTAAAAATGTTCATAATTGAAATATTCAAATTTGGAATTCTCCCGATTTAAAAATTGTTTGAAGTTGAAAATTGTTGAGAGTTGAAAATTATTCAAAGTTCAAATTTGTTGAAATTTTAAAAAAATAAAATTTGAAACTCTCCAAATAAGAAAAATGTTTAAATTTAAAAGTCCATTTTTCAAAAAAAAAAGTTCAAATTTTTAATTAAAAAAGAAAAAAAAGAGAAAAAACGAAAAACCAAAATAAACCGAAGAATCACCGAAGAAAATAGAAAGAACCTAGGAAAACCGAACATGTAAATTGAGATTAAACGGGAAAATTCTAGTGGAATCTTCTAGAATATTCTTAAAATTGGAAAAAATCAAAATGCACGAACCTCCACGCACTAATAGGCCGCTACCCACCTCGCTCGCATGCGTGCGAACCATATTAACGCACGCAAACATGAGATAAATAAGGTTCGTCACTGCTGGTTCCTACTTGAGACCTTGCATTTCCCAAGCCTTGCATTTCCCACCTCGCTCGCATGGTCCCAAGCCTTGCATTTCCTATACAACCATAGGTAGGTGAGTACCCCGCGTAGCACACCCTCGTACGCGGTACGAGCCCTAGTTCGGTGTTAGCTATTTTTTAAATCTTGTTTTTTTCTATCCGTTTCTTCGGTTTCTTTTTTTATTTTAAGATTTACAAAATGTTAAAATTCAAAAAAAAATGTTAAAACTAAACAAATGTTCATATTTTTAAAACTATTCAATTTTGGAAAAATATGCACTAAACATCGTTCAAATTTAAGAATTGCTAAAATCTTAAAAATATTCAAATTTGAAAAGTATTTAAATCTGAACATATTCATATTTTGAAAAAAATCAAATTCATAAATTGTTCATATTACAAATTTTAAAAAATGTTCGAATTGATATTTGTTCATATTCAAAAAGGAATCAAAATTGATAAATGTTCAGATTTTGAAAAAATTGAAAACATTAAGATGTAAAAAGTGTTCAAATTCTAAAAATATTCAATTTTGAAAAATATTTATTTTTTAAATGTTCAAATTAAAAAATGAATACTTTTCATTTTTAGAAATGGTTTAAATTTTGAAAATTATCTAGATAAAAAAATGTTTACTTTTGAAAAATTTTGAAACTGAAAAAAAATCAAAATTGAAACTGTTTAGTTTAAAAATAATAATAATATTCGAATAGAAAATAATTTTAAAATGAAAATTTTGGTACAAGATAATTATTTTCTGACATTTTCGAAAACACTCCATCCGATTATGTCTTTGTTACGTACCATTATAATTTGGTGCCACATATGCCAAAACAAACTCCAAAACATGAAAAAATCTTTTCTAAAAAAAGAAAAAGAAACTACATTAAGGAAACGAAAAACAAAACACATAAAAGTTGTTGGGCCGCGGCCCAGCTAGCAACCCGGAAGGGCCGACCAGGTGGGTGTATATCGTCCCGCAGGCTGGGCGGGCATCCATGACGCGCTGGCAGGCTGCGCGGGCACCCCTCCTGTCCTGGACTCCTGGAGGCACATGCAGGCTCGGCCCGCCCGAGCTTTGCAACAGCAGACAACGTAATCCCTTTTCTCTTTGGGAATGAGCAGATTGATCAACAACGGATGGGGTCACGACACGAGTTCTCCGGTGCACAGGTGGATCGATGTTCTTGCTGGACATGAAATTAAATTTCAGCTGGCTGGCATTGATGTCCAAATAAACGGGAGGATTATGGCGTGATTTCTGGAGCACGCAGTTGGATAGACATTGACATAAGTACTTTGGGTGATGAGGACCGGTACCTGGAGGGGTTTGCTGGTCCCGTCGACAAAGTTGGCTCTTGACATTATCGCCATGTACGTGTCTGTCGCTCACTGTGCTCGCCGGGCGCCTGGGGTCACGGTACACTCCATCAACCCTGGTACTATGGCTCTTGGAAAGAAAAAGAAAAACAGTCACCATAGATTCAGAAAAGTCGCCGCCTGCCCAGGTTGTGGAAACTGAAAACCCAGCTATCTGGCCGATCGTCGCAAATGTTCAGAGTTGCAGGCCGGCAAAGACTATTGCAGAGCAGCCGCTGCTACCCGGTCGGCTAGTTTCGCAGCAAGACGAGACTTCAGAGTTCAGAAGATGCGTGCACCTGTAGTACAGAAGCAGTGGTGCATGCCGACTAATTAATCAAACATGGCCCAGATCAGAAACTTAGCCAGCTAGCTGAGATGTCGCCTACCACACATGCGGAGTGTAGACGGTCGACCTGCGTTGCTCACCTGGTCGGATTCACAATGCGCTCATCCAATGTGCTGCCAAAATCAACGTACTCGGACAACAATTGCACGTGACAGGTTAATGGCCGCCATCGGTAGATTTGATGTTGTGTAGAAGCACGCATTCAGCGGGATTAGATGGTAGCACACGTAAGGTTTATACAGATTTGGTCCCGGGTTACAGCACGTGCGGTAAATAACCTTGCTCCAGTTTATGGTGGATGGATTATCTCTGAGTATGCTCGAGGATAAGTTGTGGGAGAGTGATGATTGATAGCTCGTCTATGTTGGGTGTGTGATGATGGCTCTCAGATAAGTTGGGAATTGTTGCATGTGTTTGTTTGACGGCTCCCCCCGGGTCCTTTATATAAGAACCTAGGGTCACGGGTGCCGAGCCAAATCTCCCGTGGCAGTAACCAGATCCTAACCAGATATTACATATCCAATGCAACGTTGGTTACAAAAAAAGTTTTAAATAGCGAGCTTAGCGGCGATATTTTTTAGGCGCTAAGGACGATGCTATAGCGAAGCTAAGTCATTTAGCGTTTTTTAATAAAGCAAGAAAACTCTTAAAAACAATAGGCATCAAACATTCATATCATCTATAAATATAACAAGAAATTTAATGATTCAATGGTACGAAACTTGTACTCAATAATTATGATGATTTAGTAATAAAAGTAGTGCATAAATGAATATTACATAAGTAAATTTAAATTTTAAATTTCAATGTTAAAATATTTGGTCTTAGTAGGAGAAATAACACGATTTTTAGCCCTATTTAACGTTTTAGCGCGATTTACCGAGTTATTAGCGAGAGATTCTATTTTGTGCTTAAAATGCTTATCTTTTTTTCGATAAAGGGAATATATTAATATCGAGATATACCAATTACACCCAGCCTCTGCAACAACGCAATACCCTAATGGCAGTACAGATGCACACAACCAAAGAAAGAAAAGTAAATTAAGTAAATAAAATCCCGCTATGGTATTCCAGCCCTAGCAGCAACAATACATCCACCACCAAGAAAACACCCAAACACCAGACTATCCAAAAGCGGCGCCTCCAGGAAGGGAAGAGTGCACAATCACCGTCGTCGCCCGATCAAAGATCTTAGATTTTCACCCTGAAGATAGTCCCCGCTCTCAAAACAATGCTTTCAACAAGGTTATTGCCAGGCACCACCAATTAAGACCAGACCTTAGATTTTCATCCTGAAAGGTAAGACTCTAAATTTCACCTGTGTTGCCGCCCCCACTTACATACTGCTACTGCTGACGTGGGCACTACCCTTCGGGTAACCGACATTACCCTATCATGTACTGACTAATTGGAGGCCTATGAAGACACCTGAAGGCAAGATGGGCCACTAGGTCGGTGCACCAGAAGGTTCCTTGACGGGCAAGACAAGGAAATGATCGAACAAGGAAAGATCGCTTCGAAACTACGTAAACCTAGTCGTGCTCGGTGAGACCTCTTGAGACCCGGCCTCCTATATAAAGGTCGGGAGAGGGGCTGCGAGAGGGATATAATCAATCTTAGCGATCTTAGCCGGCAAAAGCTTAGAGCTAGGACACCCTAGCAATTAGCCAACTCGACGAGATCTCGGCCGAACTATTCGGCACCCCATTGTAACCTATTATCATCATAATCAAGAACAGACGAGCAGGACGTAAGGGTTTTACCTCATCGAGGGCCCCGAACACGGGTAAATCGCTCTCCCCGCTTGTACGTGAACCGATGTCTCGTGTCAGCTTGCAGGATTCCGTCAACCCTAAGCCCCTATCGGAGGGCATTGGCGAGGAGTACCCTCGACAATTGGCGCCGTCTGTGGGAACCCTGTCGGCACAAGATCGGACATCGGCTGAACCTGTCATGTCATCAGCAGCTTCGTCAACACCATCATCGCCTCGTTTGGGAAGCCCGATTCGTTTCGGCTCCTACGAATTCACCCCACATAGCGATTCATCTCGCTCGACTTTCTCCGGTCTACAAGGCAACATGGAGATGGCTTTCGGGAGCATCCACTACAACGTCAACTCAGAAGGAATTCTTCGGCTGCTAGAATCTCCCATCTCCAGATCGACGAGTCCGAGCGCGTCGCCATCACTCGACCTTTCGGCTGGCCTGATAAGCCCGTCGAGTCCGTCCGCGCCTTCGACTCCCCGTTCGGCGTCCTCTATGTCGGTCGGATCTGATGATCCTGCGTCCTCGGAGCTAACCTCGTACTATTGCATGAACTGCGACACCAGGCACGGACTGGGGTCAAGCGACACGCCGTTCATCTGCAATGCCTACTATTCATCGGGAGAGGACAGCATTGGCAACATCACCCAAGGAGACACCCGAAGAGTGGCGCCCTGATACGTCCAAAACGTATCTACTTTCCCGAACACTTTTGCTATTGTTTTGCCTCTAATTTGTGTATTTTGGATGCAACTAACACGGACTAACGCTGTTTTCAGCAGAACTGTTCTGGTGTCTCGTTTTTGTGCAGAAATCCAACTTTCAGGAAAATCCTCAGAATTTATGCAGAAGGTCCTATTTTCCCAGAATATTGGCGGAGCCAGAAGGGTGATGGCGTGTATTTCACACGTTCGTTGGGCAACCCCAAGAGGAAGGTATGATGCGCACAGCAGCAAGTTTTCCCTCAGAAAGAAACCAAGGTTTATCGAACCAGGAGGAGCCAAGAAGCATGTTGAAGGTTGATGGCGGCGAGATGTAGTGCGGCGCAACACCAGGGATTCCGGCGCCAACGTGGAACCTGCACAACACAACCAAAGTACTTTGCCCCAACGAAACAGTTGAGGTTGTCAATCTCACCTGGCTTGTCTGTAACAAAGGATTAACCGTATTGTGTGGAAGATGATTGTTTGCAGAGAAAACGAGTAAAACAAGTATTGCGATGGATTGTATTTCAGTAAAGAGAATTGGACCGGGGTCCACGGTTCACTAGAGGTGTCTCTCCCATAAGACGAACGAGCATGTTGGGTGAACAAATTACGGTTGGGCAATTGACAAATAAAGAGAGCATGACAATGCACATACATATCATGATGAGTATAGTGAGATTTAATTGGGCATTACGACAAAGTACATAGACCGCCATCCAACTGCATCTATGCCTAAAAAGTCCACCTTCAGGTTATCATCCGAACCCCCTCCAGTATTAAGTTGCAAGCAACAAACTATTGCATTAAGTATGGTGCGTAATGTAACTAGTGACTACATCCTTGAACATAGCACTAATGTTTTATCCCTAGTGGCAACAGCACAACACAACCTTAGAACTTTCTCATCACTTGTCCCGAGTGTCAATGCGAGGCATGAACCCACTATCGAGCATAAGTACTCCCTCTTGGAGTTACAAGTATCTACTTGGCCGGAGCATCTACTAGTAACGGAGAGCATGCAAGATCATAAATAACACATAGGTATAACTTCGATAATCAACATAACAAGTATTCTCTATTCATCGGATCCCAACAAACGCAACATATAGAATTACAGATAGATGATCTTGATCATGATAGGCAGCTCACAAGATCCGACAATGATAGCACAATGGGGAGAAGACAACCATCTAGCTACTGCTATGGACCCATAGTCCAGGGGTAGACTACTCACACATCACACCGGAGGCGACCATGGCGGCGTAGAGTCCTCCGGGAGATGATTCCCCTCTCCGGCAGGGTGCCGGAGGTGATCTCTGGATCCCCCGAGATGGGATCGGCGGCGACGGCGTCTGCGGAAGGTTTTCCGTATCGTGGTTCTCGGTGCTCGGGGGTTTCGTCACGGAGGCTTTAAGTAGGCGGAAGGGCAAGTCAAGAGGCGGCACGGGGGCCCGCACCATAGGCCGGCGCGGCCGGGGGTGGGGCCGCGCCGCCCTAGGGTTTGGCCACCCCGTGGCCCCTCTTCGTCTCGTCTTCGGACTTCGGAAGCTTCGTGGAAAAATAGGCCCCTGGGCTTTGATTTCGTCCAATTCCGAGAATATTTTCTTACTAGGATTTCTGAAACCAAAAACAGCGAGAAAACAGACAGCGGCACTTCGGCATCTTGTTAATAGGTTAGTTCCGGAAAATGCACGAATATGACATAAAGTGTGCATAAAACATGTAGATAACATCAATAATGTGGCATGGAACATAAGAAATTATCGATACGTCGGAGACGTATCAGCATCCCCAAGCTTAGTTACTGCTCGTCCCGAGCAGGTAAAACGATAACACAGATAATTTCTGGAGTGACATGCCATCATAATCTTGATCATACTATTTGTAAAGCATATGTAGTGAATGCAGCGATCAAAAAAATGTGTATGACATGAGTAAACAAGTGAATCATAAAGCAAAGACTTTTCATGAATAGCACTTCAAGACAAGCATCAACAAGTCTTGCATAAGAGTTAACTCATAAAGCAATAATTCAAAGTAAAGGTTTTGAAGCAACACAAAAGAAGATTAAGTTTCAGCAGTTGCTTTCAACTTGTAACATGTATATCTCATGGATATTGTCAACATAGAGTAATATAATAAGTGCAATAAGCAAGTATGTAGGAATCAATGCACAGTTCACACAAGTGTTTGCCTCTTGAGGTGGAGAGAAATAGGTGAACTGACTCAACATTGAAAATAAAAGAATGGTCATCATAGAGGAAAAGCATCGATTGCTATATTTGTGCTAGAGCTTTGATTTTGAAAACATGAAACAATTTTGTCAACGGTAGTAATAAAGCATATGCATCATGTAAATTATATCTTATAAGTTGCAAGCCTCATGCATAGTATACTAATAGTGCCCGCACCTTGTCCTAATTAGCTTGGACTACCTGGATTATCACCGCAATACATATGCTTTAACCAAGTTTCACAAAGGGGTACCTCTATGCCGCTTGTACAAAGGTCTAAGGAGAAAGCTCGCATTTGGATTTCTCGCTTTTGATTATTCTCAACTTAGACATCCATACCGGGACAACATAGACAACGAGATAATGGACTCCTCTTTTAATGCTTTAAGCATTTGACAACAATTAATTCTTTTCTCATTAGAGATTTGAGGATGTTTGTCCAAAACTGAAACTTCCACCATGGATCATGGCTTTAGTTAGCGGCCCAATGTTCTTCTCTCACAATATGCATGCTCAAACCATTCAACTCAGGTGTAGATCGCCCTTACTTCGGACAAGACGAACATGCATAGCAACTCACATGAAATTCAACAATGAGTTGATGGCGTTCCCGAGTAAACATGGTTATCGCACAACAAGCAACTTAATAAGAGATAAAGTGCATAATTACATATTCAATACCACAATAGTTTTTAAGCTATTTGTCCCATGAGCTATATATTGCAAAGGTGAATGATGGAATTTTAAAGGTAGCACTCAAGCAATTTACTTTGGAATGGCGGGAAAATACCATGTAGTATAGGTAGGTATGGTGGACACAAATGGCATAGTGGTTGGCTCAAGTATTTTGGATGCATGAGAAGTATTCCCTCTCGATACAAGGTTTAGGCTAGCAAGGTTATTTGAAACAAACACAAGGATGAACCGGTGCAGCAAAACTCACATAAAAGACATATTGAAAACATTATAAGACTCTACACCGTCTTCCTTGTTGTTCAAACTCAATACTAGAAATTATCTAGACCTTAGAGAAACCAAATATGCAAACCAAATTTTAGCATGCTCTATGTATTTCTTCATTAATGGGTGCAAAGCATATGATGCAAGAGCTTAATCATGAGCACAACAATTGCCAAGTATCACATTACCCAAGACATTTATAGCAATTACTACATGTATAATTTTCCAATTCCAACCATATAACAATTTAACGAAGGAGAAACTTCGCCATGAATACTATGAGTAGAAACTAAGGACGTACTTGTCCATATGCTACAGCGGAGCGTGTCTCTCTCCCATAAAGTGAATGCTAGGATCCATTTTATTCAAACAAAACAAAAAACAAAAACAAACCGACGCTCCAAGAAAAAGCACATAAGATGTGATGGAATAAAAATATAGTTTCAGGGGAGGAACCTGATAATGTTGTCGATGAAGAAGGGGATGCCTTGGGCATCCCCAAGCTTAGACGCTTGAGTCTTCTTAATATATGCAGGGGTGAACCACCGGGGCATCCCCAAGCTTAGAGCTTTCACTCTCCTTGATCATGTTGCATCATACTCCTCTCTTGATCCTTGAAAACTTCCTCCACACCAAACTCGAAACAACTCATTAGAGGGTTAGTGCACAATATAAATTGACATATTCAGAGGTGACACAATCATTCTTAACACTTCTGGACATTGCATAATGCTACTGGACATTAGTGGATCAAAGAAATTCATCCAACATAGCGAAAGAGGCAATGCGAAATAAAAGGCAGAATCTGTCAAAACAGAACAGTTCGTATTGACGAATTTTAAAATGGCACCAGACTTGCTCAAATGAAAATGCTCAAATTGAATTAAAGTTGCGTACATATCTGAGGATCATGCACGTAAATTGGCATAATTTTCTGAGCTACCTACAGGGAGGTGGACCCAGATTCGTGACAGCAAAGAAATCTGGAACTGCGCAGTAATCCAAATCTAGTACTTACTTTTCTATCAACGGCTTAACTTGGCACAACAAAACACAAAACTAAGATAAGGAGAGGTTGCTACAGTAGTAAACAACTTCCAAGACACAAAATAAAAACAAAGTACTGTAGGTAAAAACATGGGTTGTCTCCCATAAGCGCTTTTCTTTAACGCCTTTCAGCTAGGCGCAGAAAGTGTGTATCAAGTAACATCGAGAGATGAAGCATCAACATCATTACCAGCGGTGTTGGGAGTTTTATCAATTTTAGGCCTATAGTAATTCTTTGGTTTAGGCACCTTAGAGACATACATGAATTTTTGCTCCTTACCCACATAAGCTTTCTCATTAAATTTAAGAGAAGAAAAAGTTGAACCCAATTTTCCCATAGCTTCTTCAAGTTTACCAATTCTATGGGTTTGATTATCATGGATAGCACAAGTTTCTAGAGTAGCAATTCTTTCATTAATTCCTCCTAGGATTTTATCAAGTTTATCGAGTATTATCAAGTAATATTTCCAATTTAGTTTCAACACTACAATTTTTCTCTATGGTTTCCAATTTTTTCATAACATCCTCAAGGGAGGTTTCAATTTTAGTTTCATTAACAGGTGGTGTTCCAAATAAACTCTCAATAATGCAACTAGCTTCTAAGGCGGGAGCGCCTAGGAAATTACCTCCCGCGAGACAATCAAGAACATATCTATTCCAGCTAGAGATACCAACATAAAAATTCCTGAGTAGGATAGTGGTGGAGTGTTTCTTAGTGCACCTATTATGGGCATCACTAATTCTATACCAAGCATCTTTTAAACATTCTCCCCCTTGTTGCTTGAATGAACGAACTTCAACTTCGGGATTACTCATTTCAGCAGTAGTAAATAAAGCAAACTAGATAAAGTAAATGCAAGTAAACTAAATTTTTTTGTGTTTTTGGTATAGCAAACAAGATAACAAATAAAGTAAAACTAGCAACTAATTTTTTTGTATTTTGATTTAGTGCAGCAAACAAAGTAGTAAATAAAATAAAGCAAGACAAAAACAAAGTAAAGAGATTGAGAAGTGGAGACTCCCCTTGCAGCGTGTCTTGATCTCCCGGCAACGGCGCCGTGAAAATGTGCTTGATGGCGTGTATTTCACACGTTCGTTGGGCAACCCCAAGAGGAAGGTATGATGCGCACGGCGAGCAAGTTTTCCCTCGTGAAAGAAACCAAGGTTTATCGAACCAGGAGGAGCCAAGAAGCATGTTGAAGGTTGATGGCGGCGAGATGTAGTGCGGCGCAACACCAGGGATTCCGGCGCCAACGTGGAACCTGCACAACACAACCAAAGTACTTTGCCCCAACGAAACAAGTGAGGTTGTCAATCTCACCGGCTTGCTGTAACAAAGGATTAACCGTATTGTGTGGAAGATGATTGTTTGCAGAGAAAACGAGTAAAACAAGTATTGCGAGTAGATTGTATTTCGAGTAAAGAGAATTGGACCGGGGTCCACAGTTCACTAGAGGTGTCTCTCCCATAAGACGAACGAGCATGTTGGGTGAACAAATTACGGTTGGGCAATTGACAAATAAAGAGAGCATGACAATGCACATACATATCATGATGAGTATAGTGAGATTTAATTGGGCATTACGACAAAGTACATAGACCGCCATCCAACTGCATCTATGCCTAAAAAGTCCACCTTCAGGTTATCATCCGAACCCCCTCCAGTATTAAGTTGCAAGCAACAGACTATTGCATTAAGTATGGTGCGTAATGTAACTAGTGACTACATCCTTGAACATAGCACTAATGTTTTATCCCTAGTGGCAACAGCACAACACAACCTTAGAACTTTCTGTCACTGTCCCAGGTGTCAATGAAGGCATGAACCCACTATCGAGCATAAGTACTCCCTCTTGGAGTTACAAGTATCTACTTGGCCAGAGCATCTACTAGTAACGGAGAGCATGCAAGATCATAAATAACACATAGGTATAACTTCGATAATCAACATAACAAGTATTCTCTATTCATCGGATCCCAACAAACGCAACATATAGAATTACAGATAGATGATCTTGATCATGATAGGCGGCTCACAAGATCCGACAATGATAGCACAATGGGGAGAAGACAACCATCTAGCTACTGCTATGGACCCATAGTCCAGGGGTAGACTACTCACACATCACACCGGAGGCGACCATGGCGGCGTAGAGTCCTCCGGGAGATGATTCCCCTCTCCGGCGAGGTGCCGGAGGCGATCTCTCGGATCCCCCGAGATGGGATCGGCGGCGACGGCGTCTCGGGAAGGTTTTCCGTATCGTGGTTCTCGGTATCGGGGGTTTCGTCACGGAGGCTTTAAGTAGGCGGAAGGGCAAGTCAAGAGGCGGCACGGGGGCCCGCACCATAGGCCGGCGCGGCCGGGGGTGGGGCCGCGCCGCCTAGGGTTTGGCCACCCCGTGGCCCCTCTTCGTCTCGTCTTCGGACTTCGGAAGCTTCGTGGAAAAATAGGCCCCTGGGCTTTGATTTCGTCCAATTCCGAGAATATTTCCTTACTAGGATTTCCGAAACCAAAAACAGCGAGAAAACAACAGAATCGGCACTTCGGCATCTTGTTAATAGGTTAGTTCCGGAAAATGCACGAATATGACATAAAGTGTGCATAAAACATGTAGATAACATCAATAATGTGGCATGGAACATAAGAAATTATCGATACGTCGGAGACGTATCAGCATCCCCAAGCTTAGTTACTGCTCGTCCCGACGGGTAAAACGATAACACGAGATAATTTCCGGAGTGACATGCCATCATAATCTTGATCATACTATTTGTAAAGCATATGTAGTGAATGCAGCGATCAAAACAATGTGTATGACATGAGTAAACAAGTGAATCATAAAGCAAAGACTTTTCATGAATAGCACTTCAAGACAAGCATCAATAAGTCTTGCATAAGAGTTAACTCATAAAGCAATAATTCAAAGTAAAGGTATTGAAGCAACACAAAAGAAGATTAAGTTTCAGCGATTTGCTTTCAACTTGTAACATGTATATCTCATGGATATTGTCAACATAGAGTAATATAATAAGTGCAATAAGCAAGTATGTAGGAATCAATGCACGAGTTCACACAAGTGTTTGCCTCTTGAGGTGGAGAGAAATAGGTGAACTGACTCAACATTGAAAATAAAAGAATGGTCCTCATAGAGGAAAAGCATCGATTGCTATATTTGTGCTAGAGCTTTGATTTTGAAAACATGAAACAATTTTGTCAACGGTAGTAATAAAGCATATGCATCATGTAAATTATATCTTATAAGTTGCAAGCCTCATGCATAGTATACTAATAGTGCCCGCACCTTGTCCTAATTAGCTTGGACTACCTGGATT
>NC_061508.1:59440670-59505492 GCF_022539505.1 Lolium rigidum
CATGTAAAAGTGCAATGAAGTATAAACAAAACATATATGAATTGGTGTAAAATAAGCATGGAGCATCAAAAATTATAGATACGTTTGAGACGTATCGGCGACACCATCGCCGTGGGGCATGTCTTGTACACCGGAAACTTTCCGATCGTCCCTCGGGACGAGTGCCGGATTCCGGCTAGGGCCGACCCCGTCAAGCTCTCCATCATCCCGATCGGCGGGATACACATCTTCACCGACGAGACAATCGATTCCGATGGAAACGCATCGGTAAGTAACGCAGCTACGACCGCCGCCGAGCTAGACGCAGATGCGAAGATCCGATCTGAGATGCAGGAACTTACGAAGGAAGATTCCGCCTTAGATCTGGAAATTTCAAAACCCACTCAATCCGCCCCTGAGCAGGAAACAACGATGGAAGACCAATGCAGATCCGCCTGGGTTTCCCAGATGTTAGAGAAGCAAAGGTGCCAATTCGTGCACTTCCTCACGCACAAACCCGGAACCACCCTCCAGAGGAAGGTGTTGGACCCGTGCAGACAGAGGATGTCGGAGATAACAACAACTTCCTGCACCAAGGAGCAAGAGACAATGATGACTCGATTCTCGACAGCCTCAGCCCGTTCTCAGATGACATTTCACCCATGGCTTGGAGGAGTATGAGAGGTACAACAAGGAGCTGCAGGACACAGAGAAAGAGGATGGGGAATCATCTCCGCCAAAGTAGGTCTTTGCGACCCTGGCCGGAATTGACGATGAGGATGACGATACAGAGAATACTCCACCTCGCGCAAAAATCCTGGATTCAACCCAGCCGGAGGCACCGCCGCGGGTTCGTTCCCGTAAGACGCCGGAGCCATCGCATGGTCTGAGCCTGAAGTTTCATGAAGGGATGGCAGCCGACACGCTCGTGGAGGTAGCCGGAAAACATGGAGAGCACGTTCAACTGCCGGAGCTTCTAACGACCCCAATCACCCCATATGTGCTTGCGGATCGGGAAGCTCTTGAAGCTAAGCGTAAAGAACTCCTTGCAAAATCCGAGAACATAGTCAAGGTTACAACATCAGTCCTTCGAGACAAGATGGAAACCGAAAGGCTAATCGAGCAAGCCAAAAGAAACAAGCGCTTGGCGGAGGAAGCACTCGTGAGGGCCAGAGAGCTTGCAGACGAGTGGAAGACCATAGTGAAAGAAACCCATGAGGAAGCGAAGCATATGCGAAGATAAGCTAACCGCCCTCGCAACATCAACTTGACAGAGCAACTCGCCCCAAGCCTCTGGCAACTCCAAATGATAACATGCGGCGGAGCTCCTAGCCAAAAGCAATGACGAGATCGATATCGAGCACCTCCGTGCAGGCATTGCCTCGGCCATGAAGCAACAAAGTAAGGCGGAAACTTCGCGCAGGTTGGAATCCAACCCGGAGGCATGCGTATCTAACGCGCGGAAGAACGCTACCTATAGTCACGAGAGCGCGAGTGATGAACAATCGCGCACCGGATCAACGGAGCGCAGGAGAAAGACCAGGGAGCACCCAAATCCGATCCCCATATCTTCGGATACTCCCCCTGGGGATAAAACAAGGGAAAGGACGCGATGTACTCTTGCAAGGACAAGTACCAGAACCCATCACCGCCCTGGAACTAGTACGCGCCTCCGCGCCCTCGTCAGCGAAGTCCTGCAGGAAACGCCAGACCCCATGGGCCTGGTGGAATTAACATACGTGACAACGTTGAGCCCGGAGGAGCCGGAATGAAGAACACGCACCTGAGCCCTGGAGGAGCCGGAATGAAGAACGTGCACCTGAGCCAAGGCAATCTCGGAATGACGGAGGTAGCAGCCATGATGGCGAAGGCAGCCGCCGCAGCTGGAGCCAACGCCGCCAAGAGGGACGCGGATAATCGACAGCGGAAGCAAAAGGCCTCGCGGGCCCCCGCACGGTTCTCCATCACCATCACCTAGTAGGGGAGGTGGAGGCGGAGGCCGGAGGTCACACTCCCGCTCGGAGTCCCCGAGCACGAGGCGAAGCTCGCGTGACGCACAAGAATGTCTCAATGAGTGGTGGGCTAGTAGAAACAGTGCCTGAAAGCTTTAGCAAGGACTGAGTGAGCGCCAGCGTGGTGGCCATAGTCGCCCGCGTGGATGTCGCACATAATTTGGCGACCTAAAATTCTGGAGACGCTGCGCTTGTACAACTCCTTGTTGATGATGGTGAAGGACTTGCAGCCGGCCCACAATCATGCATGCTTCTTTTTCGTCCATGGGAAGTGTTTGCCGCTCGAGGTAGTTCATGTATGGCTCCGTCCGGTCCCAAGCATCCGAGGCGACTCGCGACCAGCACAGGGTCGGGGCTGGGGGCTCGGCGATGTCGATCTCGCGGGCGGCCGCAGCGGCACGGGCGAGTGAGGATGTCGAGGAAGATGCCCGGCGATGGTGATTCCCGCAAGGACTCCTTGCGGGATACACGAAGTGGGAAGGAGGGGTGCGGTGGTGGAAGAGAGGACGCGATGACGGTGCCCCTCCGAGAGGGCTCTCCATCGAGCTCGATGATGATGGCGGCAACGATGAGGTGCGGCGAGGCACGATGGGGAGCCCTCGTTCTCGTCGAAGTGGGGCTGATGTGGGGGGCGATGGCGTCGTATGCGTGGATTCATCGTGCGGGTTGACTCGCTAGGGGAAACTGCCGTGCGGGTGGAGCGTGGGTTGCAAGGGAGGTGGGGGAGCGCAACGAAAACTATGGACGGGCGAAACGTACCGGCTGACGACGGAATAGATTCGTGTTTTTCAGGTAAGTAGAGATAGAGATATACTTCGTATCTAATTAATTGCGGATCACATCCCTAATTTTTGTTTGTTAGGCAATTTGTTTGTAATTTACCTTTTTTTTGTTGTGGAACCGGCCGTGAGACATCGGATACAAATCGACGGTCCGGATGCTCCAAATCTCCTTCACCAAACGCGTTGTACGACCTACGACCATCTCCAATATAATAGTAAAGATTATATGTACGTTATTAAACAGTTGTTTTGCTTAAACTATAAATGGGCTATAAGAAATGCCCGCTCATTGTAAAATGTGTTGTTTTCCTTGAATTGACAATGCCATTTAGACATGTTCTACATTCACGTCACTATTAGTATTTGCCTGCTTCATATGTCTATTTTTAGCCAATGTAGTTCTGAGTATGAAGTTGTATGTCGTGTAGTCCATGATGGAGAGATGGAGCTGCAAGACCGCTACAACTTGCACCACCAAGCCCGTCGGCAATACCAACAAGCATGGCCGCGGCAATCCTTCTGTATGCGGTAAGGTTTTGGATTTCTCGCTTTTCTCTAAAAAGTGGAAAAGAGCAAATAAAAAGGTAAACACTTGTCTCGCACATAGAGATGGTCTACCTGCATATTTAAGCAGATGGGCTAGCTGGTGATGAAGGCACACAACAAAATCAACACAATTATTTGCCCTAGGAGAGATCAAAGTTAATGGCTTCGCATCCGGTGTCACAAGCTTGTGCCCCCAACAGCAGCATCAACATAAGGTTCCATTTGCAGTTATGCATTTTAGACACTTAAATCTTGCATGTTAATGGTTTTAATCTTCTCTATTTGGAGAATCTGCTGCGTACTTAGCTAACAAAGCATTTAACAGATCATGTAATCAGATGCTTGGAGATCACGAGGTAGTCAAGCATGGAAGTTGAGTTGTGGAAATCAAAAGTTAATCATGTAAAGATACCATCTCGCTTCATTTCTTGCTTTTGTCACATCCACATTTAAACTATTTTGCATTGTTTATATGTTTCGTGTTAAGTCTGAATCACTCTTTGGTGTTTTTAGATTGCTTTCAGATTTTTTTCTTCCAAGAAATCATATGTATCATATGGCTAGAAAGCAACAACCTAACTAAAATTGGGAACACCATTTTCTACATTTCTCTTGCTAGATGTCTTGGTTCTGCAATGTATTATGATCTAATCCTGCACGTCCTTTTTCTGAAAATTACTAGGTGTGCCGGCCAAACTGTAGATCAAGGAGACTAAGAAAACAGATCAAGGAGACTAAGAAAACAATCACCGTATGGCGCCAGCGGCAAGGGCGCCTCCTCCGCTGCTAGGCTTCTCTTTGGCAACACCTCCTCCACGTACGTCAAGGTCCACTACTGTAGGTGCACCTTGCTGATGTAGGTGCTCCTCCTCAACTCCGCCAACGAGCTGCATCTATTTGCTGTTGTAGGTGCATATTGTTCTAAGCATGTCTCACACAATATTGTTCCTAATTGTATTATACAGCAATAATGTATGCAACTGATGTTTAGCGTATTATCTGTCTTCGCAGGTTCAGCAATGGCAAGCTACTGGTGGATTCTTTAAAGGCTAGGTGGGTTTTATATGTTTCAGTTTACGAATCCTTTGAGAACTGCTACTTGCGAGGACATACAAAGACAACTAGACGAGGAGGAGAGTGACTTTCTCGATGCTCAATCGTACGCCAAGGACAAGGAGCGGGGATTAAAGAAGAGGATGTACAAAATAAGAAAAGAAAATGAAAGAAAGAAGATCGGGTAGAAATAGGGTGACTTTGAATTGGGTAAAAGAAAGTTGGTTTAGGTTCTTTTACATGTGAGCTAGGTTTCTGAAATACTTATTGTGGCAAGTGTTTTAGCTTTTATATTTTTTCTATATTTGAAGAGTGAGACTGAAACATATACACATGATAATTGCCTGCTATTGTTGTACCCGATTTATGTAGTACATTTAACGAGTGAGAGTCTTGCAACTTTATTCTTTTCACTTCCACAATTCATTCATGCATGTTAGTTTGTGTCCGTTGTGCAAGGAAAAGAGATGCTCCGAGACATATGTGGAGACAATCACAATGGCAGCTATGGTTATGGTTCGCTTACCTGGCGAATGACAACACAACCAAAAAAGGGCTTAACGAGCAGCTCTAGCAGCTACCGTAAAAGGGACAAAACTGAATAATAACCGCCAGTTTTCCGCCCCCTAGAAAAAACGTGCAGTGCAGCACCCGTACTTTGACCAGAAACCTAATTTTTTTTACATGCAACATCAAATTCTGCCCGCCGAGCGGTACTTCTTCAAGCTTCGAGAGGGAATCGAGCGTTACACTCACTTCTAGTTTTGGCGGGACGAAACTTTCACCCCATCCCTTCCCGCTCCCACGACGCCGCTGCCATCGATCTACCGGCCCGGCGCTCCTTCGAGGCCGCCGCCACCGCGAATTGGCGCCATGGATTCCTCCGACCTCCCACCGGCCGCTGTTCAACTCCCTCGTCCCACCACGCGTGCTTGCCAGCCGCCGCCCATGCCGCCATCAAGAAGAGGAAGTGCGCTGCCGCCGCTGCTTCCCCTGCTTCCCTAGGCCGCTGCTTCCCCGAATGTTGCTTCCCCGCCTGCCGCTAGGGCCGTCGTCGCCCCGATAGTCGCAAGGCAGAAGAAGGTCAAGTGTCCCTCGATGCAATCAATGGTAGGGATCAAACCGGGAAGCGCTATTGGATTACAATTGAGGACATATTTTTGAAGCTCTTGCCTCCCGTGGAGAATCCGGTGGATCGCACCTATCGGTCACTACAAGGCCGGTGGGATGTGATCAAGTCTTTTTGTAGCCGTTGGAGTGGAGCATTGGAGCAAGTCCGAGCTCTACCTCTTCCAAGTGGTAGAACCATAGATGAAATTGAATCCATTGCAATGGAAAGGTACAAGGAAATGGCCGGCTCCAAAGGGGAAGCATTCAATCTTCAACATTGTTGGAAGTTGCTTGAGCATATGGAGAAGTGGAAGTTGAGGGAGGAAGAAGCAAAACCACAAAAGGGAGATTTGCTTAAGTTGGATAATAGTGATGAGGAAGGAGGAAGGGACAAGGGGGGGCCGGAAGGAAACAAGAAGGCAAAAGAGTGGATGAATATTGAGAAATAAAATTCCAAGTTGGCATCCAAAATTGAAGAGTGGTGCTTCGGCGGGTGATGGTGCATTCGGTGGAGGTGCTACACGAGTGGTGCTGCATTCGGTGGAGGTGCTACGGCGAGTGGTGGTGCCGCATTCGGTGAAGTTGCTACAGCCGAGTGGTGGTGCTGCATTCGGTGGAGGCGCTTCGGAGGAAGGCGGTGCAGCTTGAGCGTGCCTTGCATTGATGCGTTGATCTTTTTGGGTGTGATTCGATGCGAACATGTTTGCAAACATTGCTTAAAATTGTCGCGTATGCTGTCATGAACTGTCAAAGAAATTCAGTTATGCTATATGGTTTCATTTTACAGTCCAAAGCGCAGTGATGCTACCTCATAAAAGCAAACTGGGAAACAACATATTCAAATATGATATTCAAATATGTTGTTTCCGGTTCGCGTTTTACGGTAGCTGCTAGAGCTGCTCTAAGGCGATATTCTTTACATTGGTGGGCACTTGAAGTAGTGGTTACGAGCTAAGTGGAAACTTAGTTAATATTATATATATATATATATATATATTTCATAATTGTAGGGTTATTACTTTGTACCAAGATAGTTTAGAATTGTAGATTTTAACTGAATTATTTTTTATTAAAATAGAATTATATTATATTATTATTTTACTATTCTTTTAAGAATAAGTTTGGCCCGTAGCAACGTACGGGCATTCAACTAGTAATTAATTTGTAAAAGACAACAATTATAAGCAAAAACGTTCCATCTTTGTTAACCTAAAAATTTATGGCCTAATTTTGGGGACTCCAGCCAACTAAGCAAGCGCAACACAATTTGATCAAAGAGTAGAACCAAGGTATTCTATAAGCAATAAGACTGCCCTACATATTATTTTGGAAATGAACTAACAAAGAACTGGCTGAAAAAAGATATCTAAAAACAAAACATTGGCATACTGAAGCAAGTGAGAGATCTCTAGAAGTAAGACCAAAGTTTTAAATAGCCGATTATAACCTAGTTATAGCCTTTTGGAAGACTTCCTGCTACGACTATGCTATTTATAGGCTAAATGAGAAAAACCGCGAATAGCCGGTTATAGCTCTATTTGACCCCTAATTAACCTTTAATTTAACCACTAAAGTCCATATTTTTTGAATTTATCTTTTATTTCCTTTTTATTTCATGTTATTTAAAGTTTTGCTCAATCTAATCTGATAAATCTTTTGAATTAGTTGAATATTTGTTTACGTTTAGTAGTTGAATGAGTTGTACCTCGAATTAGGCTTGAGTCATTTTTTTGCAAGATATGACTGAAATTTCCCTTTTTTACTAGTTTTGCTATGTCTCAGTCATCTGAGATTTTATTAAGTCTAAGTCACTTACAAAAAGTTGCTTGAGTTGCACTTTTTTGTTAAAAACTGGACTGAGTTGTACTTTTTTTAAACTGCAGTTCACTTTTCTGAGGTGACCGAGCCTTAAGAAAATCTCACTCAACTTAAACATAGAGACACCTCTTTTTTATGGCTCTAAATGGATTAGCCCGCTTGCCTTTCTTGTATAACATGTTCACGGGATTACTAATCATCTTACCTGTTAGGCAATATTGGAATTCAAAAAATACAGAAAAGGCAACAGCAGGGGAGAGGCGAACGCATCCGTTGAAGATCACGGTGGAGGAAAAAGAAAACCTCCAGCCCACAACGTTCGCCTCCTCTAATCACTCGTCCACCTTCCCCATCCAGCAACAGACCCGTCAGCGACACCCGAGGGCCCACCGGTCAGCCAGTCATCCGAGCAGCGAAAAGTTTAAATATGATTCAACCGCCCGCGCAAGAAAAATCCGGGATCGCCTCCGCCCATCTCGGCCACTTCCTTTTTTTCTCCCCCAAACCCCTTCTTAAACCCCACCCCACCTCCCCACGATCAATCAACCAGTCTGCACAACCTTAGCGCGAATCAGCAATGGCGCCGAGATCGCCTTCCCCCACCGCCGCAGCACACGCGCCGGCGCGGGCCTCGTCGACCCGCGACCGGAAGTCCCCGAAGAGGTTCGCCGACGAACCGCTCGCTGTCATCACCAAGCGCCCTCGCGGTGGCTATGGGGCGTCCGCCTCAGGGAAGAAGAAGAAGGCGACCAAGCGGAAGGCGGCGAACACGGCGAAGAAGACCAGGGCGACCACGACCAGGAGGAAGAAGGATGCGCTGGCGGACGAGTGCGCGGACGAGCCGGACCTGGACGCGCTGGCGGACGACGAGGCCGACGAGCTCGCCGCCCTTGAAGAGGACGCGGGTGCGGGTCGTGAGGCGACCAGGCGAGTGGCTAAGCGGCCTGCCGCCAAGGCCAAAAAGTGGGAGGAGGGCGACCCGGAGTTCGTCGGCGCGCAGGTTCCCGCCGACGTGGCGCGCGCGAAATGGCCCAAGCGCTACCAGCGGGACGGCAAGAGGTAACACGCGCGTCCTGCCTTGTCTCCCCTAGATCGACCTCGAGTATGCGTGTCTCTGGACGTTGTGCTGAATGTTACGTATTTGTTGGTGGATCCGTGTATGGTTCAGCACGATTGGTGAGGAGGAGGAGGAGGTGATGGCAAGGTGCCATTACGAAGCAGCCAAGGTGGAAGAAATCATCTATAATCTGGGGGACGACGTCTATGTGAGGGTATGCTCTGTTTCTACACCTGATAGCATTGCCATTATGTTTCTTGCTATGATCGATCCTTGTTCATCTTAATTTTAATTGTGCCACGAGCATATATGAAATCCTGCACGCCTAATGTGATTATACTTACGCGCTTGTTGTTATGGAATTGATTATTGTGATATACGTGCTGCTATGAAAAAGATGAATCTCATATGCTTGCTGTTATGCGAAATTGATGATTATCTGGTTGTCACTTATTTCTGCATTGAACATGAATACCCTTGTTCCCTTTTAAAAATGAAATTAACTTCCCACATCTGTTTGTTCTGGTAATGACATTTCTGGCACCAAATTGCATATATGTGGCACCACTTATTGCGAATATGGTTGCAACCGTAAATTCGTTGCTATCTGATGTTTGCACACGTTGGCAGAATTGTCCTGATTCCATTTTTACCATTATAATGTATAGGCTGGGGGGGAAAAGGCAGATTATATTGGAAGGATTAATGAAATTTTCGAGGGCACCGACAACGGACGTTACTTCAACTGCCAATGGTTCTTTCGGCCCGAGGACACGGTGATTTTGACTGCCAAGTTGGTGGATGACCACACTCATGATCCAAAGCGTGTGTTTCTCTCTGACGAGGGAAATGATAACCCGCTGGACTGCATTGTGTCAAAAGTCAAGATATTGCAAACTGATCCCAAGGTTAGTGTTGTTGTTCAAAAACGTGTGTTGCTTCCTTAATATAGTGCTACTGAACCTTTTCAACTCCTTGTTTCAGCTTCATCAGGCAGCTACAGCCCAACTAGTGGAGGACTACGATCTTTACTATGACATGACCTACACCATGGCATACTCGACATTTGCAAACGCCGTAAATGGTAATTGTTGTTGTGACCCTAGAATCTGTTCAGTTATGCAAATCAATTGTTGACCTATTTAATGTCTGAATAGTACCAGCACAGATGCTATATTTTCTTTTAACTCTATATAGTTGTTTGAATTCACTCCAGATAGTAGATCTTAGAGAATATATGTTGAAGTTACTTTCTTATCTGTCCATGGTTATCGTAACCTGGTTTAAGTAAAAATAATAGAAGATTGTCCTATGTCCACTCTCTTTTTGTTTTCAAATCATAATTCTGTTGATTGTTTCAGTAGAAATTAGGATGCCATTATTTTCTACACTAAGTTGTGTTTATGCAAACAGTCGTAAATATTTTTGGGAGTGAGAGATAGAGTTAGCTTAGGTGCAGCAGAGGCCCAGAAACTTTTATCTTTTATAATTGAACTTATAGTTCCTTGATATCAACTATATTATTTTCTTATTGCCAAGGGCATGAGTGCATGTAATGCATGATCTTTCAGTTCAGAATTATAACTCAAATTTTGCTTGTAGATATTAACGAAAGTTTAGGGATTTCATCTAATGTGGATTCGGAGGCTAACACCCTGCTGACAACAGCAGCGTTACTTGATCTTTATTCTGGTTGTGGTGGCATGTCCACTGGATTATGCTTGGGTGCAGGACTAGCTGGCCTGAAACTTGAGACGGTATCATTCCACCCTATAGTTTTATATAGAATAACTTGTCGATCATCCTTTTCTGTATCTACAATAATTTGCTTTCCTTTTATATATCAGCGATGGGCAGTTGACTTTAACAGCCACGCATGCAAAAGCTTCAAATCTAACCATCCACAGACCGAGGTTGACTCATGAATATTTAATTCTCTTTCAGTGGTACTAGTTCTCCTCTTTTAGTTGATCAAACTTTTTGTTCTGATTTCTGAATATAGGTTCGGAACATGAAAGCGGAGGATTTCCTCTGTTTGCTCAAGGAATGGGCACTTCTTTGTGACAAATATGTTCACAGTAATAATGCTGGCGCAGCTCCTCCCACGGAGGATGAGGAAGAGGGTGAACTTGAAAAGGATGAGTTTGTTGTAGACAAGCTCACTGAAATCTGCTATGGTGGTGCTGATAGGAAAAGTTGCATCTATTTCAAAGTATTCCACTACCTATCTGGTTCATTTCTCGTGCTGTACTTTTGTTGTTCAGGTTGTTGTAATATTTTCTTTGAACAGGTCCAGTGGAAAGGATTTGGCCCCGAAGAGGATACTTGGGAGCCCATTGAAAATCTTTGGTTTGTATATGCTTTGGCATATTTGGCATATTTCTATCCCATGATAATGTGTATTTCTATTGCAAGTATAGGAAAATGTATGTATGTTGTGCACTGATTTTTGTGTTTTGCATAGTGATTGCCCACTGAAAATAATGGAGTTTGTTCAAGAAGGTTACATACGAAAAATCTTGCCTTTGCCTGTGAGTGCTCTAGCTAGTCTTTCTTCTTAATTTTTAATCTGACATTAGATTGGCTGATGATGTTTACTTGATTTGTTACATATTAAAAGGGTGATGTAGATGTCTTATGTGGGGGCCCGCCTTGTCAAGGGATAAGCGGGTTTAATCGGTATAGAAACCGTGACGAACCACTAAAAGATGACAAGAACAGACAGATAGTCATCTTCATGAACATCGTTTCTTATCTGCGGCCAAAATACGTTTTGATGGAAAACGTGGTGGATATCCTTAAATTCGCCGATGGATATTTGGGTAGGTATGCATTGAGCCATTTGGTGGCTATGAAATACCAGTCCCGGATGGGAATTATGGTAGCGGGCTGTTACGGTCTTCCACAGTTCAGAATGCGCGTCTTCCTTTGGGGTGCCCTCCCTACAATGGTTTGTTTTTTTATTCCATGTCAGTGTCAGTTGTTTCTACAAATTTATTTGTTAGATAATTGATGTGGTGCATTTTGCTATGCAGGCGCTCCCAAAATATGCTCTTCCGACTCATCACGCCGTTGTACGAGGTGGAGCGCCAAATGCATTCTTTGTAAGTAATTGTAATGCAAGCAAGATAATAATGAAATGCATAAGAAGTGTAAATATGCTGACCATCTTGCTTTTTGTTGCAGGAAAACATTGTAGCGTATAACGAAACTCAGAAGCCAAACTTGGAAAGGGCATTGGTTCTTGACGATGCTATTTCAGATTTGCCGGAGGTATGTATTTACTTGCCTTTTATATGTCATATTCTGTACATCTTGTCTTACATCGGTAGTGTAGGTTGGTAACGATCAACCTAGTGATGTAATGGAATACCTTGTTGAACCAAAGACGGAATTTCAGTGCTACCACCGCCTTAGTCGCAAAGGTAGTTGTATAGCTCTTTTGATAATACAAATGCATGCCCATATTTTGTTTGTGAAAATTCTTTCCCTCTGCATTTCAATTCAGATTTATGCCTTTAATGTGATATTTTAATGTTGTTTCATTGTTCTAGAAATGTTGGACTGCTCATTTGGAGATATAGCTGGTCCTGTAGAAGGAAAGCTATTGGATCACCGGCCTCTAAAGCTGAACAAAGATGATTTCGAGCGTGTGAGGCGGATACCATACAAGAAGGTTGGTGGCTCATTTTTTCCAGTTTTTGTGTGATTACTCCTTTCCTTTCGATCACAATTTTGAGTTATATATGTTTTAGGGGCCAACTTCCGTGCCTTGGAAGGTGTAAGAGTAGGGCCGAATAATGTTGTGCAGTTTCACCCTAATATTCCACGAGTTTACCTTGAGTCGGGCAAACCATTGGTATGTATTCAACTGTTCAATGCCATACATTGTTTCTCATCTCGTCACAAATGCTGAAGAGTACACGTCTATATGTCCAGGTTCCTCAGTACGCGATGAATTTTGTGGGGGGCAAGTCTTTGAAGTGAGTGCCTTATATGCACTTTTTTCTGAAAAATGTACCGATTTGTTGATGGATGCTTTTTATAAAATGCATGCTGTGATGCTTTTCTTTGTAGGCCATTTGGACGACTATGGGGAGACGAGACAGTTCAAACAGTTGTGACCAGAGCTGAGCCACATAATCAGGTCAGCTTTGTCATAAGCTGCCTTATGTTTTGAGCAGACTCTGTTTATTAGTTTCTGAACAGGTTTCGTTTTGCTACCTACAGGCTATACTGCACCCAAGTCAGGCGCGTGTGTTGATTGTTCGCGAGAATGCAAGGCTGCAGGGGTTCCCGGACTATTACCAAATGGACGGACCCATCAAGCAACGGTAAGTTTATGAACCATTCCTTTAATTGTATGTAAAATGAAACTGAACATAATGTTTTCGCCCTGTATTATCTGATACTTGGCCCTTTAAAGACTGGAGCTTGGAGACATTATATTCTATATTTGAGATTAATGAAAATGTCATGTAGAAAGAAAAACAAATCCTTGTGACATAATGAGTTAACAACTCAACTGTTTATGATGTTGTATGTTAACCCCAATTAGGCATATGCTTGAATCAATATTGTTTAGTTGCAGCATCTCGCTGTGCAGCATGTTTAAGTGGAATGCATTTTCCCGTTCAAAATTTTTTTTGTTTCCCTGATTATCAATTCCTTGTTTTATCGTCATACTTGCAGGTACATGCAAGTCGGAAATGCGGTGGCTGTGCCTGTCGCCCGAGCTCTGGGTTACTCTCTGGGCCTCGCATACCTGCACAAACACGATGGGAGCAGCGACCCGCTGTTTGTGCTGCCCGCCAACTTCTTCAACCCGGGGCAGACCGAGGCCATCGCGAGGGCTTCATCGGTTGGATTGCCTGCAGGCAAGGTTGACGAGGAATAGGATGCAGGAAGCTTCCTTTGCTGCTGGTCTCTTGAATTCGATTCATTTTTGAAACTTAACTAGCTTGCTGTAAGTGGTTATAGGATGACTTTCAAGGGCACTACTGATTGGGTGTTTATTTCTTCTGTTCATTCATGTTTCTCTTAAACATTCTTTGCTGGTTGAGACATGATCTTTGCTCTCGATTGATGACTTTCATCAATACAGTGGTTATCATCCTGTGCGTTTATGAATAACAAAATGTTTGATGCACTTGCGCCTCATGATGGCTGCTGCTTTCTCCCTTGTCTATTTACATTCGGGTATGTTCAAGTTCTATCTAGTGCTGAATCATCTTCTTGCTGGACTGAATTGATGCCGATTAAACTGGAATGGAAGAACTAGCGGTTTTATTTAAATTTAGGCATTATATGTATCTAATCTATTTTATGGTTGTTCTGTTTTGGATACCTGGACAGCGAGTAAAATATTCAAAATCCTTGGGTAGGGATCGGCAGGGATCTTCAGTGGTCACAAGGGAAAATTAAAGTGGCAAATAAGTACACCTGCAGACTATTTTGCACCCAAAGCTTTTGCCTCCATTTCAAAAAATAATTTTGCACACAAAGCACTCTGTTTCAAACTGTTTGGGAAAGTACAAGGCTGCATGGATTTCCGGGATAGATGGACCCATATGATCTTGCTGAACCGTGAATCCGTGATATGCTGACAGGTACATGCAAGTCATGACGACCCGTTGTTCGTGCTGCCTGTCAAGTTCTCCACCCCGGGACAGACCAAAGGCCGTCGGGTTCCCTGAATGCGATGTGCTAGAGCAGTACTGAAGAATCATGCACAACCTTACTTGCTAGTTGCTACCCACCTGCATTCATCGATCGGCGGGGTATAAATAATGCCATGATTCACATAAATTCAGTATTGAACGTTCCAAATTTGTTGAGATACCTTTGGTGAGATTTAGACTAGATACAAATGTATCTAGACACATTTAAATGTGTATATCCTCATTTTGAAAAGGAAACTGCGTCAACTAAACATGCAAGAGGAGTCAGTGGCACGCTGTGTCGCTGTACGCCTGTACCTTGGTAAGACTCTACCACTTGCGTATTCCTGTAATTTATGTTGCCCGTGACGGAATCTTCATCCGCCATGAACCTGGACGTGTAATAGGTGATCACGGGGAAGCCAAAAAGCGTGATCGGCTATCCCACCCAACGGTGAATAAATATCGTATTAACAATCTGTTAACCTGTGTATTATTTTCAATGATATATTTTTTTGACATATCAATGATATATTTTAAACAAGCAGAAAATAGGTTTTTAGGGTATAAAATTGGTTTTGTTGCGACAAAATTTGAAATCCGAGTTTCGAAACAAAATAAAACATCATGATAGATTGTGAAATCCAATGAGACTACATTAAAGCAGATATAAAAACTTTGTGAATCATGAAAAAATTAGATAAACTCAGCCGATATGTACAAAGTTATATACATGTGAAATTGTTGAAACTAATTGACACGCGATGCAATATTAAATATACCACAGGAAGTTGTGTTCTAATATTTCACCAAGTTTTATAGACTTTTTCAAAGTTTCACCAAGTCTCAAAACTCTAATTTCAATTTTTTCAAAAATATATTCAATATCTTTCTTGTTTTGAAGCTCTCTTCACTAGGAACTTGAATGTTCAAATGGTTCGAAAATTGGACACATAGTTTTAAAAAGTTACAGAAATTTCAAGTTTGACAATTAGATCTCATAGTGTGAAAGGAGAGAGAAATGTAACCGACAATTTTGATGTAAAGTGTGAACGAGAGTGTAAATGCATATATTAGGGCATCTCCAACCGCGCGACCAAACGGACGCGCTGGTTTTGGGCCGTTTGGGTGGCCGAGCGGACATGCGGACAGCGGCCCGCGTCCGCGTGTCCGTTTGGGTCGTACGCTGCGCCCAACGCGGTGACCCAAACAGACGCCACGTGGTTCTTCTTCCTTGCGCGACGCTGCGCCATGGCGAGGCCTCGACGGGACAGCAATGGTGGACGGTGGAACGCGCGGGAAAGTTCCCGCGCGCACCAATGTTTTCGCGCGCGAAAAGCCTTTGGCGCGCGCTCGCGCCCAAGTTTCCCGCCAGGCCACCGGCTATAAAACACGGCGGCGGCCAGAGACCGCATCACACCCTCTCCACCGTCCTCTCCCCCTCCACCTTCTTCGGCGCCATGCCGCGCACCCCGCAGGCCACGTGGGCCAAGCTCTCCCTCGTCGCTCGGGCTAGGTTCCCGCGGACGGAGGAGGAGGAGCGCGCGGACGCGCGGTGGGTCACCGACGACGACGCGCTCCGTGTCGCTGCCAAGGCGGCGGCGAAGAAGGAAGGGGACGCGGAGATGGTGGAGGCGGCCGCGGACGGCTGGCACGAGACCGCGGACGGCTGGTACGAGGCCGCGGCCGCCGCAGAGGAGGAGCCCGTGAACGAGGAGGACCTCGCGCTGGCCAACATCAACGCCGCCATCGAGGAGCATCTCGCCGACCTCACGCGCGTGACGAAGGAGCACGAGGCGACCTGCCGGGCCGGTCGCCGCCGATTAGGCGACCTCCTCGGGCAGAAGAACGAGCTGCTCGCTATGCGAGCAGCCCGCCACCTCATCCAGATGCCTTCGCCCGAGCGGCGCGCCCGGAAGGCTGCTGCGTCGGCGGAGCGCGGCCGACAAGAGCGTATGCGCCGGCGGAACGGGAACCACGAGGCCCAGGCCGCCGGCCGCGTCCGCCTGGAGGCGCGCACCACTGTGGAACGCGCCGCCCTGCGGGAACCGGAGCTATGCGGGAAGCGGATGGTGCCGCCTCGGGAGGCGGAGCGCGAGCGCGCCCGAGGTGCGCGAGCGGAAAGGAGGAGGATGATGTCCTCCGCCGCGCCACCCAGCTCGTAAGCTAGAGTGGAATCCTCACGCGCACAGGCCGCCCGCGTCGAGTGAAATCCACGGCCCCGACGGCGAGCCGGCGAGGGAGTCGCCGGCGAGGCCGCCGGCCCCGTACGTATCTATCTATTATATACTAAAAGCAAAATGCGGAACTAAAATAGAGACACCAGGTTAATCCACATCCACATCACTTAAATTATTTTAACAATTGGATCTAAAACTTGTGGCTATGATTTAAATAAATATTAATTGTTACGTAACTGAAAAGCAGTTCAGTTGACACGATCAATTATGAAACTACCACTATTTTTTTTTTCATATGATAGAATAGATCGGGCGCAGAAGGCATTTAAGATAAGGCAAATCTGATCGTGACATTGATGATCTCCTCATACTAAGGTGTTATTCTTTTGCATAATAACGTGTCAACCTAGCTACAACTATGGAAAGAAACTTTTTAGGGGAAGAGATTCCGTACTAATAGGCAAGTCCGTTCCCTTAAAAGGATAAAAAAGGCATGTCCATTTAGGCAAATAATCGTAAAGATTCTGATAATAGGTAACATATTTAATATTACGTAGTATCAAATATGGAAGGGCACTCACCGGAAAAAACAAAAGTAATCCGTAGCGTTCACGTTAATTTTTTTTAGCATCAAATCGTGTCACTATGGGACTCTAATTGCTTCTGATAGAAAAATTCGTAGACAAAGAAACTTGGTGTATAATAATCAAGTAAAGTAGGAGTCTATATAGATAGAGTACGTGTGAGACATTGAGTTGCTAAGCATAGAAAAATATGCTATTCAGTTCACGTATGATGTAAAAGAAAATTGCTCTTAATTGTGGCACATATATGTCTTGATGTAAAATGACACCGGCAGAGAAAACAACAAAATATCCTATTGTATACATTTATGTGGTCAGTCCACCGCCATTTTTTTTCCGGTCCAGCCAGCTACAACTTGCATCAATATTTATGTTCAGTTTCCATGCATTTTTTTCCTCCATCGGGCCAGGTAAGTTCATGGACATCACACGAAAAGACATGTATTATAGCCTATAATAAATCGTACATATGTTAGATTTATTTTAGCTATTAGATCTATAATTTTACTGATACCATTAAGATTTTAATAAATGTGTACATGTACTTTAAATATTTTTTGATGACATGTACTTTAAATATTTTAATGATACAGTCAAGATTTGGAAATGGCTCACAGTGATTGAAGAGTGCATGCTATGAAGGACTTTAACCAGACAAATAAAGTCCTTGATATGTACACAAGCAACACACCTGCACGAGGAAAAGAAGCCAACCCATGTACGTGCCAATTTAAGTTTGTGTGTACATCAAACTAAATTTGAAGTTTAAATCCAATATATCAATAATCTTCATAACTGAATCGGCTATTTCTTGAAGCCCCTCCGAATTACTTCTAAAAGAAGCCCATTTTTCCTCCATAAGGTGGCTTAAGGAATGGTGCATCAACTAATTTTTTTTTATTGATTTGTATACTTGAATTGGCAAATAAAGTATCCCTTCTAACGAATAAATATACATACAAGAATGCAACCTAATACGTTATTCACCCAAATTACCCATGACCGTGACGGGTCCTAATTAGAATGGTGGAGGTTAAATCTTTTACACATACGTCCACGCTATGGATGTATATACGGCAAGCGTAATCCGTATTTGATGCAAAAAAAAATTGTAGAGTTGTTTCTCGGCCTTACATGTATTATTAGGATCTACTAATTAAAATATATGTTCCAATATTCGATATGACTATATAAATAATGATCAATAAAGTTCAGATGTTTCACAGTAAAATAATAAAATGTTGACATAAAAATTATAATAATGATTTGTCATTTCTTAGGAATACAATCATATACAATTTCATTTAGGAATATATTCTTATTAATAAATGATGAATTTATCAATGAAGAAGGAGGTAATGGGACGGAAAGAGTTTGTAAAAAGTAATACAGTTGATGCCCTCGCATTTGTGAGGGCTCCTGTGCTAGTTAGGATAGTAGGCTAAAAAATATTGTAATGGTTCCTTTGAATGAAAAAAAGTTTCTATTTCTATGACACGCGGGCCATGGGCGGACAAGGGCGGACGCGAGCGACCAGCATTCGGCGTCCGCGGCCACGCAAACTCGCCCCAGATTTTGGCCGGGTTTGGGTCGTCCCGACACCGCGGCCATCCGTTTTAGGAATGGGTCCGCGCGCTGGGCAGCGTTGTCGTCCGGTTCGACCCATTCGGACGCGCGGGCGCGGTTTGGGTCACCCGGTTGGAGATGCCCTTAGCATTCATTCCATTGGTACTAAGTTCCAACAAACTCAGCATAACTGAGGCATCATGCCTATTGCACGGGCTGGCGGGAGGTGAACTACCATTTTTTCGTGAAAACGTAAAAAATATTGTGTTTTAATGCGATGACAGAAAAGAAGATTACATGTACAGCTTTAAAAAAGACCAGCACATCACCATACAAATCAACCCAGAAACTAGGGAGAAGCTAGCTAACCCCCTTAGCTCCCATGCTTATCCACAATCTTGCTTCAGCTTTAATCATGTCGATTAGCGAGGATACTAAGGGTTGAGCGTTGTCGAAGATGGCCTTGTTTCGATGTTTGAAAATCCACCACAGCGTAAGCATGGTCAAGGACGAAGTTCCTTTGCACATCGAGAAGGGACTGGCCCACAGCCGCCCACGACCACCAGTCCGCGAAGTCACCCTCGACAACTAGGGGTCTTGGCGTATATCGAATCCATGACATGACCTCGTGCAAAGTTGTCCTAGAGAAAGGGCATCCCATGAGGATATGCACCATAATCTCCACCGATTGGTCACACAAAAGATATCTCCGCGGTGTGGGAGACCACGCCATGAGAGTCGCTCATGCGTCAAGCATCTGTCTTGACAAGCAAGCCAAACGAAGAACCTCACTCTACATAGCGCCCAAGTCTTCCATTTCAACTTCCAGTATCCCGACATGACCGCTCCTTGGAAGAGGGTGAAGAAGTGGGTCTTCGCAGCCAGCAGAACAATTTCAAATCAGGCCAAAACATTCATCAACCGTTAACAAGGAATTGATGTAATAACTAATAAGATAACTCAAAGAATTTCACATTCAGAAAACTTTCTTTTTAAGCTCAGAAGTGAGCCCCGCAATTCAAAATCAGAAATCCGAATTGTGGATTTTGCTTTCAAGTTTCAACCGAAGAATCCGTAGTAGAGAACAAAATAAGCGATATTATGAAAGGTTTACTTTGGTCGAAACAAAACTCAAGTGTGATGTTCTGGTCTGACCAAATCACCTCAACATCAGTCATCAGGAGAAAATCATGCAACTGAACCATACTACTGAAACTGAATCCTGATGCGGCGATGGCCGCCTCCCATCCCAGGCGTCGCCCACCGCCGTGCGTTCGCCGCAGCCGCAGCTACGGCTGCATCCCCCGCCGACGAACTTCTCCGGCAACACAACCGCTCCCTCGCGGCTCTCCTCCGACGCGGCCGCTTCGACGCAGCCAGGCGCCTCTTCGACGCCATCCCCGCCCGCAACGTCGTGACTTGGAACTCGTTCCTCGCGGCGCTAGCACGCGGCCGCGACGTGAGCGCCGCACGGGCCTTTTTCGCCTCTATGCCCGTCCGTGACGCCGTGTCGTGGAACACGCTCCTCGCTGCCTACTCCCGCTCGCCGCACCCCGACCACCTCGCCGACGCGCGCCGGCTGTTCGACGAAATGCCACAGCGCGACGCGGTCACCTGGAACACCCTCCTCGGTGCCTACGTGCGCCGCGGGCTCATTGGCGAGGCTGAGAAGCTATTCAATGAGATGCCGCAGAGGAACATCGCTTCTTTTAACACGATGGTCACCGGGTTCTTTGCTGCTGGCCAGGTGAACAAGGCCCTTGACATGTTTGATGCGATGCCTGTCAAGGACTCCGCCTCGCTGAGCACGATGGTGTGTGGGTTAACAAAGAACGGCCGGCTTGATGAGGCAGAGGAGCTGCTGACAAAGCGCTTGCGGGTGACGGACATGGACAAGGCTGTTGATGCTTACAATACGCTGATTTCTGCGTATGGGCAAGTTGGGAGGGTGAGCGATGCCAGGAGATTATTTGATATGATTCCCAGAGGTCAGTACCAGCACAAAATGACCAACATGAGGGTCTTTGAGAGGAATGTTGTGTCATGGAACTCAATGATGATGTGCTATACGAAAACTGGCGATGTTTGCTCAGCTAGGACACTGTTTGACGAGATGCCGGTTAAGGACCTCGTATCATGGAATACTATGATCGCTGGGTATGCCAAGGTGTCAGATATGCAGGAAGCAGAGAAGCTGTTTTGGGAAATGCCTGATCCTGATATAGTGTCATGGAATTTAATAATACGAGGATTCACAAACATAGGAGAAGTTGAGCATGCCCGTAGTTTTTTCGATAAAATGCCAGAGCGTGGGACCATTTCCTGGAATACAATGATATCAGGTTATGAGCAAAATGGGGACTACGATGGTACAGTCAAACTATTTACACGGATGCTAGAAGTTGGTGGGATGCCTGATCGGCACACCCTCTCCTCAGTTCTAGCAGCATGTGCGTCGCTCCCTATGTTGCGCCTTGGAACTCAGCTCCACCAACTTATTGAGAAGTCGTTTCTGCCAGATACTGCAACTAGCAACGCCCTTATAACAATGTACTCCAGAGGCGGGGCACTAACCGAGGCGGAAGCCATCTTCAAGCAGATGCAAACGCAAAAAGATTTCATGTCTTGGAATGCACTGATAGGAGGTTATGAACACCATGGTCGAGCTACAGAAGCTTTGCAACTTTTCGAAGAAATGACAAGTGCCAGGGTTATGCCAACACACATAACTTTCATTACTCTCTTGAGTGCATGCGGAAATGCTGGCCTTGTCTCTGAAGGATGGAGGGTTTTCCGCACCATGGTTCATGAGTATGGCATTGCTGCTAGGATTGAGCACTATGCAGCACTTGTCAATCTCATAGGTCGACATGGTGAGCTTGATGATGCATTGGAGGTAATCAATAGCATGCCAATTGCTCCAGAACGATCTGTGTGGGGATCTTTCCTCGGAGCCTGTACAGCGAAGAAGAATGAACAACTGGCTCACATGGCTGCAAAGGCATTGTCCAAGATTGACCCTCAGAGTTCTGCTCCATATGTTTTGATTCATAACTTGCATGCTCATGAGGGGAGGTGGGGAAGTGCGTCTGTTGTAAGAGAAGAGATGGAACGTCAAGGTGTTCACAAGCATCCTGGGTACAGCTGGATTGATCTGCATGACAAGGTGCATGTCTTCATCTCAGGGGATACCTCGCATCCCCTTATCCAGGAGATTTTTTCAGTCCTAAAAGGTTTCGACATGTCATGCCGAGATTGGAGCTAGACGGTACGGTGAAATTGTTGTAATGTTTACAAAGAAAATTAGTTTGCAGTGTAGAAACAAAGACGTCCTGTCTTCGGTTCTTCTTGACTTGTACATCGCATTTATGTTACTGTTTCTACCCTACTGAAATCAACAAGCAGCTAAACAGCTATCTGCACGCTCTATAATTTACTAATTTGAGTGTCCATAGCCATCAGTTAAGATTCTTTATCTGTTTGTTGTTTCAAATTTTGGTGAATTTACCCATGAATGCCTAGAGTATACTACATAAATGATTTATTTTTACAAAGTGTTGTGATTTGCTGGCTTTTGGTAGGTCCGAAGCTGCACAATTCAAGAAACGTGGAGCTGAGCAAAGAAACTCAAGTGAGTTCATGTTACTCCTACTTACTTTTTTTTTGACGTGTACTCCTACTAATCCGGTACATATGGATTTTGCACATTCTACTTTTATGTGTTGTTCCACATTTAATCATGAAAATGTGTTGACACGTAATTCTTTCTGAAACACACACGTTCAAGACCCTGTTCAGCAGATCCCACTACAGTTGCAATCACAGATTTACACATAAGTTCATTTTCTAGTAACATCATTTGGTTTTAAGCCCCTTAAACGATCAATAATATGCGTGCATGGCTGCCTATTTAATGTAATTCCCCACCATGGAGTACTATACTCTAATCCAGTACTATTGCTCTAAGGCTGACCATAGTGGGTAGTATCATATAGTAGTATCATGTATATGATATTTTTTCTATGATACTAGATCCATAATGCATAGTATCATAGACTAGTATCATAGTTTTGCTATATTAATTGATTTGTAGAATCCCAATATAAATTTGTGTACAAGATTTATTTGATACTAACTTTTCTCGTGATGTGCGCTATGATACAGTATCTACCTATGATACTCTAATCTCCTCTCTCATCATAATTACCTGCCACATCAGCATTTTTGGTGGGGCTAGGATACATGATACTAGCTATGATACTAGCACTATGGCTAGCCTAAACCACCATGTAGAAAGAAGCACCCTTGCCTAATTAGCTCTTTGAATCTGATGAATTGTGCCTTCAACCAAAACATTCAAATCAATGCTTTGAATGTCCCCCGCAAAAAAAAAAATGCTTTGAATGTGTCAAGCAATGCACAAATAAGTGAGAACGTATGCTCCCAAACCCTCACTTCTTGCTTATACAGCTATACTGTCATACATGTTAAGCTTACCTTTCGATTTTGTGAGTAATTAAGGTGGATAACTGGAATAGTTGAAGGCCGAATAGAAGCAGAAACAAGTTGAATTACAGTTCGGTAAAGGTAATGCGCGTTAGCAGAAAGATGGGTGGATGGATGACGAAAGTCTGCCCAGTTAGTCCTAATCATGCATCAGAACTTATAGTTCTAAGAAATTTAAATAATAATATATCTGTAAAACAAAACATGCAGACTCTAGGCGAAAAGTTTTGATTAGCCATTATCCATACTCTTAAATGCACGAAACCCAAGGCATGTTATGCTATTTACCAAGACTAATTATTACCATGCAGCCAATCACACAATTACTCCTTTTTTGTAACTCCCGATCCATTAGCCACTCTTTGAATTAATTCCTCGCATGATTTTCAATATGAGCCGTTTCCATGCAGCAAGTGATACCAGCATTTAAGAGCCGGCTTTGCCTTTCCTCCGCTCCATATATATTTGGCTACCCACGTTCTAGTCTTGTCTTCATCAGTTCTCATCACAGTATTTGTCTGCCCACGATCTAGTTCTAGAGAGAATGGATTGCAACGAAGAACAGAGGTACGTTTGTTCTTCTATCATACAGAGTACGTTTTTTCTTCTATCATGCAGTACAATTGTTTTTGCTAAGTTGATCTATCTTATTTACAATGGACCAGCTTGTGGCCTTATTGGCCAAGTGATTGGCTTGATAATTTCCTGCTTGAGGAAGAAGCACTCTTCTCCAATCTACCCTTCCCGAGCTTCTGTTGCGAACCATTATGCTCTACTGGCTCCGCCGTTAGGCAGAGTAGCACTCTTCAAGGTATGATTTCTGTTCTCCATTTGATTTGAGCAGCACTTTCTGAAGTTCTAGACCTCTCAGCTCATTCTCTTGTCATTTGCGATGCTGCAGAGTTTGATACAAACTTTGAGGATGATGTACAGAGGTATTGGGATGATGACGGCAGAAAAGGGAGCGAGAAGGAGTTACCACTACTGTGTTACAGTGAGGAGAACGGAGCGGCATCAAACACGATGACAGCAGTCCCTGTTAGACCAGAAAAGGTGTTGACATTCGAGCTTGTGTCACAGCACTTCTACCTGCCAATCACGCAGGCAGCTCGAGAGCTGAATGTCGGGCTCACCGTCCTGAAGAAGAGGTGCAGAGAGCTTGGGATTCCCAGGTGGCCGCATCGCAAGATGAAGAGTTTGCGGGCCCTCATCAACAATGTCGAGGTTCCCTCTTTATCCATATGGTTTTCTTATCTCTTACTACGCTGAATCAGTCTTCACATATGTTTCAACTTCTAATCATGTCCTATGTCGGCTCACCGTTGCAGGCTTTGCAGGAGGCAGGCAAAGCGAACGACGAGGAGCAGCTGAGGGCGATGGTGGAGATGCTGGAGCAGGAGAGGAAGCTCCTGGAGCAGAAGCCATGTGTTGAGCTCAAGGATAAGACGAAGAGGCTTAGGCAGGCCTGCTTCAAGGCCAACTACAAAAAGAGGCGGGTCTTGGCTCTTGGAGCTGGGGAGGCATCGAAGTAGTGTTGATGCAGAGCATCTGTGCTTATGACAGGATATATATCGTTCAAGTATTTCTTCCATGTTTTATCGTAGCAGTCTAGCGTGTCCTACTCCTATCTCCTACGTTCTTCTACTTTTCGGCTAAACACCTGCTTGTATGGAGAATATTTGCTAGGAGTAGTAACTGTCAAGCATGTGAGGCATCATTCATATTTACATTGCGCTATAATATGCTTATCGTTCTACAGTCTACACTACAGAAGTTTCAAGCAGTGACCATGTCTGTCCTTTCGGCCGTATCCCGCTGCTGCTTGCCAATGTCGACGTGCTCTGACAAGATCGCCCTGAACTCGTCGCCGGTGAGCGTCTCCTTCTCCACAAGCACGTCCACAAGCTGGTCAATGACCGGCCGGGTCCTCCTGATATGAGCCTTGGCAACCTCGTATGCCTCGTCGATGATGGACTTCACCGTCCTGTCGATGTCGGCGGCGAGCTTCTCGGACATGGAGTTCCTGGCCAGCATCCGCAGCACGAGGTCTCCGCTCTGTGCGGCCTGGTCCGTCAGCGCCCACGGCCCGATCTCCGACATGCCGAACGTGGTCACCATCTGCCGCGCCACCTGCGTCACCTGCTGCAGGTCCCCCGCGGCGCCCGTGGTCACCTCGGGCTCGCCGAAGATCACCTCCTCGGCGGCGCGGCCGCCCAGCCCGCCGACGATCCTCGCGAAGATCTGCTGCTTGGACACCAGAGTCGGGTCGTCACCTGGCAGGAACCACGTCAGGCCTCGCGCCTGCCCTCGCGGGATCAGCGTCACCTTCTGCACCGCGTCGTGCCCCGGCGTCAGCGTCCTGCAATGCAAGAGTCGATTAGTCTTCAGTACAAACGAGAAGAATTCATGGTGAAAGTAATCGTGGGTGGGAGTGTGTGCTTACGCGCAGACGGCATGGCCGATCTCGTGGTAGGCGACCAGCATCTTGCTCTTGCCGTCGGTCATGCTGGTCCCCTCGAGCCCGGCGACGATGCGGTCGATGGAGTCGTCGATCTCCTTGACGGATATGCGGTCCTTGCCGCGGCGGCCGGCGAGAATGGCCGCCTCGTTCATGAGGTTGGCGAGGTCGGCGCCGCTGAACCCGGGCGTGCGCATGGCGACCACGCTCAGGGACACGTCGGGGTCCAGCCTCTTGTTTGCGCTGTGCACCCTGAGGATCTCCTCGCGGCCGCGCACGTCGGGCAGCCCGACGGACACCTGCCGGTCGAATCGGCCCGCGCGGAGCAGCGCGGCGTCGAGGATCTCCGGCCGGTTCGTGGCGGCGATCACGATGACGCCGCTGTCACCACTGAACCCGTCCATCTCGGTGAGCAGCTGTGTCAGGGAATGGTATTGGTAGGTAATATGGGGTTACTAGTGGTTATTAGTGTGTGAGGGCAGTATTGGTATTTCAACTAGTCCATCATCTTGTACCTAGCCTCACTCCATATAAGGCTATTTGTGTATCCTGTGAAAAGATCAAGAAATCAAAAAACCTAAATTTATCTTGCCTTAATTCCTGTTCTTACTTTCCTGCAATTTACCTTCAATTTCTATCCAGCAATTACCTAGTTTATTTCTCAATTTCTCTCAAATTCCTGTTTTAGTTGATCCTATCTCGTCAGATCCAATCAGGATCCTGACAATTGGTATCAGAGCCAGTCTCCCCCGAGCTTCGATCCCACCCTCTCCACCCTGGGTCGAGCTTCGCGGAGCAAATCAAGGCAGCGATTCCCATCCTCCTCTTCCCCGATCCCAAATCCGCTCCAAGTCGCACCCATGGCGACCGCGCCCGTCCCCTTACCCACCTTCGCATCCGTCTTCCTTCCCACCACCGCAACCGAGTTTGGCTTTTTCCCCGCCCCAGCGTACGTCGCCCCAACCGCCCCTTCTCCGTTCTCCGGCGGCTACTACCCATCCCCTTTCCCCTTCTTCCCTCCGCCACCGCCGCTACCAACCAACCCCGACCCGCCGCCCGCCTCGACGTACACGGCCGCGTCGGCTTATCTCCAAATTGGCCAATTTGGCCACCGCCGCCGCCCTGCGCTCTCCCCAACTTCCCCATCCGCCGCCACTCCCTCTAGCGTCATCCCACCCGCTCCACTCCGAGAGAGACCCCGGCCCCGCCCGCCTTCCACACCTCTCGCCTCCAAGTTACAGCCGGGGCCAATTGCATCGGCGCACCACTACCCCGAGCCTCTTCGGCATCACCTCCACTGTCACGGCCGCCCCAGGGTCGACCTCCACCGCCGCTGCCATCCCCAGTCTGGAACAAATCCAGCGCTGTAAGGAGGCCGACGCCCATCGCCTTCCTCGTCAAGTCCTCCAAATCCAGCGCCGACTCGAGCATCAACAAAACTCCATCGACAACCTGCAAGGTACAATGACAAGCTTGTCTGAGATGGTCGCGCAAATTGCTGTGACGGTAAAGGCTAAGCCGGCAGGATCGGAGAAGCCAGACATGGCTGCAAGAACCACCACTGCCCCGACACCATCAGTTGGTTTAGCACCTCCATCCGGAAGGGCGACAATCGCTGCATCTGCCCCCTTGATGTTCTCTGCAGCAGCAAGTTCGTCAGCGAGCTCGCCTTCTGATGCATCAACTGCTGCTTATGTCGCCCCGCAGGAGTTCGATGAAATGCCAACACCTCGATCTAGGTATGACTACTGTTCTGGACATCCTAATCAGATTCAGAGCTCATGTGTGAGCAATCTCAGTGAGCAAAATCTTGAAATGCCCCAATCTTATGGCTTCGACAATCTCAAGCGTGGAAGTGTGTTCCTGGCAGACAGTAGTAAGCATAGCTTCTATGCGTTACCAGAAGATTATCCTTTAGAGAGAGCTACTTGTGATCCAGTGTTCGATGTCTATGATGATGAAACAGATGACCCCTCACCTGAGTTTGTTGATATGTTCACTAGCAGTCCTAACCAGCTTACCATTTCCTTCCACAAGGCACCTAAGAATGCATCCAGTGAACAAGTCAAAGGTTTCAACAAGGCACCTGAAACTGAACACACTAGTGCTTGCCTGAATATTACCTCGGATATGCAGAATTTCACTCTTGAGCTGCAGCAACAAGAGTATGAGAAGACATGCAATTGTTCTGTCCTAAAGGCCTCTGATTCTCTTGTCACAAGGTCTACCCAGCTCGGTATCCAGCATAGTAGGAGACAGTTGAGGCTGCAATGGAATCCAGGAGTACATGCAATTCCTGGTTCCACAACAAACAAAGATATTGTAGGTTTTCTTCATACCTCAATACTGCCAACTAGTGGAATTCTTACACTTTCTTATGTGCTAACAGTGGGTACCAAGTTTAGAGTTCCCACTAGTGTACCACAGCAAAGATGCTACTGCAGAGTACCAGCAAGTCATGAAAGTTATGAATTTCATTTCTTATGGGATCCAGGAATACATACAGTTCTGAGAATCAAAGATACCATGCTAGATAAATGTGTAGTGCCAAATGAAGTTCAGTTCGTCCATGATACATTTGAATTGTCACTTCTTATTTCAGAAGCTGTCATCCTGTATTATGCTACAAATGGCGTTAACTATGTACCCCATGGCATTTCATTCACACTGCAACGGGCTACACATTTCTCTCAAGCTCTTCCATGTTCTACAGGCATGTTTGTAATGGCCGAGATACACCTGAATGGGAATGAGCTCAAAGCTGGACAGCTCACATACATGCCTCAGGGTACAAGTATTAATTCTTCTGAATGGCTAGGACATATGGTCACTGTCTTGTCTTTTTGGGCACCTTCATTTGAGATGGCCAAACTACAATGGGAGCCTGGAGTTGGAACACCCTCTTCCATGTACCTCTGGCTGCAAGGTCTGACTGCAAGGATTGCAACTGTGAAACCTTTGTCTGGGTTGCAAATTTCAGAACTCGCATTATGGCAAAGACAAGTGACCAATGCTTCTTATGTGTGGGATCCTGGTACTGTGTTACTTCAGTACAAGTCCATCTGGTTTTCAGTACAAGAAAAGGAAAATGCAATGCACTACTGCCAGATTTTTCAGAGATGCACTGCAATGAGTTCACTATTTCACTGTCATGGAATTCCTCTTTGGCTGATCAATTTTCAAGTTCCTTAACAAATGAAGAAAGTTTCTGTAGAAACTTGTTTATCCATTACTGAGCAATGGTCTGAAGAAGGGAGGAATGTCAGGGAATGGTATTGGTAGGTAATATGGGGTTACTAGTGGTTATTAGTGTGTGAGGGCAGTATTGGTATTTCAACTAGTCCATCATCTTGTACCTAGCCTCACTCCATATAAGGCTATTTGTGTATCCTGTGAAAAGATCAAGAAATCAAAAAAACCTAAATTTATCTTGCCTTAATTCCTGTTCTTACTTTCCTGCAATTTACCTTCAATTTCTATCCAGCAATTACCTAGTTTATTTCTCAATTTCTCTCAAATTCCTGTTTTAGTTGATCCTATCTCGTCAGATCCAATCAGGATCCTGACAAGCTGGTTGAGCGTCTGCTCCCTCTCGTCGTTGCCGCCGCCGATGCCCGTGCCGCGCTGCCGGCCGACGGCGTCGATCTCGTCGATGAACACCAGGCACGGCGCGTTGTCCTTGGCCTTGCTGAACAGGTCCCGCACCCGCGACGCGCCCACGCCGACGAACATCTCGATGAACTCCGACCCCGACAGCGAGAAGAAGGGCACGCCGGCCTCCCCCGCGATCGCCTTGGCCAGCAGCGTCTTCCCGGTCCCCGGCGGGCCGACCAGCAGCACGCCCTTGGGGATCCTCGCCCCCACCGCCGTGAACTTGTCCGGGAACTTGAGGAACTGCACGATCTCCTGGAAGTCCTGCTTCGCCTCGTCGACGCCGGCGATGTCGTCGAAGGTGACGCCCGTGTTGGGCTCCATCTGGAACTTGGCCTTGGACCGGCCGAGCCCGAATGGCAGGCCCGGCCCGCCGCCGGGCGAGCCCGACGACGACCGAAGGAAGAGCGAAGCGAGGAAGAGGAGCGGGAAGCCGAGGTTGAGCAGGAGGCCGAGGACGTCCACCCCGGCGCTGGACTCAGCCGGCTGCGCCGCGAAGTCGACGCCCTTGTCACGCAGCTTGCGGACCAGCTCGGCGGGCAGCCCCGGGAGCTGCACCTTGACGCGGTGGACCTTCGCCGGCAGAGCCGGGTCGTCCACCTCGACTACGGCGGCCGTGCCGTTCTGGAAGAAGTCCACCTTCTTGACCGCGCCGGCGTCGAGGTACTCGAGGAATCGGGAGTAGGACATCCGGCTCGACGTCAGCTCCTCCGGCGCCATGACCGGCGGCGACTGAGCCCGTGACGGTTTTGCCACGGCGAGCCCAAGTCCAAGGCCGAGGCCGGTGGATTGCAGCAGCCTCCGCCTGCCGATGTCGAGCCCAGCGGCATCTGGCGAAGATATGGGCGTGATCTTCCGCCTCTGCGGCGAGCCGTCCTGCGCCTTGCAGATGGGAAGGTGGCTCGTCGTCGTCGTCGTCGTCAGCGACATGGCCGTCGGCGACATTCCTACCTAGCTAAGCTAAGAGACTAATCTATCAGGTAACTCGCGTGCACTGACTACTGAGCAGAGCAGTGACAGTGTGGTGTGGTGTGGTTGCAGTGTTCGTTTGGTTTCTGCTCCTTGGTAGCTAGCTATCTGTTACGATTTTTGGAGAGAAAGGACGGCGCACGATTCCGTGTTTAAATAGAGGATTGAGGTCAGACTCAGCAGTAACAACATACACACAGGCTGATGCAGTTAGGGTTCTCTTCGTTCATGTGGAGCTCGGCGATGGGATTTCTCCGGTAGTTTCGTGAAGGAGTTGAGGAATAGAGCTTCTGGTAGGATGGAGAATTCCGGTGCGTAATCGAGGAGTAGGGCATGCAGCCAGTTGGGTGGCTCGCGTTCGGCCAAGGCGTCGCCGCCCGGTCGCTGTCCCCTCGATCGCTCGGGGCATGGCTGGGAGTAGTAGCCAGTAAGCTCTAGGTGCGTTCGGTGGCATTGCTCTGCTCGCGTCGCGCTGCCGCACGCACACTTGTGGGGCTCGTCGCGCTCTTGCTTGCACCGCTGCGTAGATCTTAGCCCAAACCTTAAGTAGACAAATGTGAATTTTCCAGTAATTAATTTCAGCCTGTAGGTTGTGCGAGAAAAGAGGAAGACAGAAACGGTTTGATACCACTTGATCGCTCTGGGGCGAGTTTGATTGTTGTTCGCAAATTTTCTCTGTGTCTGGAGAACTTGGCTCCGTTGAAATAGTTGAAGATAATGCAACCTAAAACCATTACTCCTTTCGGTCCTTTTTAATTAACTCACAATTTACTGTAAAGTTGTACTAAATTCAAATCAATTAAAAGAGACCGAAAGAAGTAGATTGGTTGCTAACAAGTTGTTTTGAACATCGTACCTAGCAGAAGCACATGCCCGTGTTTGGTTGGGCTCTTTCTCCGTTTCGCATTTTTTTGCTAGGTTTTACTTTTAATAATGGACGTTTTATTACTCTGAAGAGCAATTACATCCGATTTCTGCATAACTAAGATGCACATAGCCGTTTGAAAGTCTCAAGTGATAATAAAAAGGTTAATTAGATGAAAGCGGAGGCCCAATCTGTAGGGAAAATATCCCTCGTCGTGTCCTCCAACCGTGTACAGACCTCCGTAAAGTGGTCGCGGTTCTCCACCTTGTGTAGCGCAGACCACGAACGGAGAGTAACGGTACATCTGTATATAACCTGCAAGAGAGAACAATTCTTATCATTAAAAACTTTGTCATTTCTACACAGCCATAGCGACCATATAATGGCAAGCGCCCCCACCCTAATAAACGTTCTAAATCTATGGTACCGAAGATATTGGCCACACTAGTCGGGGCATACTGATCAGAAGCTACTTGGATGCATGACCATATAGATCTGGCAAAGCAACATTGGAAATACAAGTGTTTAATCGTCTCGTTGTGATGATAGAAAACACACTGGATACTTCCATACCAATTGTGTTTCACAAGATTATCTTTGGTTAGGATTACTCCTCGACGCAAATACAGCCAAAAATCTTAACTATAAGCGGTATTTTCATCTTCCAAATCTTCTTATTTTTATTTCCGGTTGGATAATCGCATTGGATTGTAAGTTTCAACGAAATTCATCCTGCACTTCGGACAACTAAATGGATTCCAAACAAAGCAGTAAGGCATTCCATATAAGAAGTCTCGGGCCGATTAAATTCCGTCTAAATGTCACAGTCGGAGGTGAGATTGCCATTACTAATGCAATGGTATCACTTTTTTGACGAACAATGCTATACAACGCCGAATATTATTGAGAGAGAGGCCTATTCCCTAGCCAGGTATCCTTAATATTGAAAGTACCATATCTGAAGAAAAATTTCTTCGTTGCCATTAGGCCAGCCCAAAAATGCGAGTCTCCCGGTTTTCAAAGGATCTGGGATAGCGCTTTCTCGCCAATGTACTTTCTTCTAACCATGGTCTGTTATACGCCATCTTCGGTTAGAAGTTTGTAAATCCACTTACCTTATAAGGCCGAGTTCTAGACCTCAATGTCGTGAACCCCTAGCCCACCCATATCTCTAGGTCGGCATACGACAGACCAGTTGGCCAATCGATATTTATTTTTTCTCACTATCCCCTTGCCAAAAAAAACCTCGATCTATAATAATCGAGCTTGTGTAATACAACTTTTATCAAAATGAAAAAGGATATCATATACAACACCATGTTGGTGAGCACGAACCAGTCTTCCTCCAAGGGATATGATTTTACCTTTCCAACTACTAAATCTCTTCTGAAGTATTTCCTCGACTAGTTTCCGCTCAGTCATTATTAATCTCCGATAATGAATCGGGATTTCCAAATAGTTGACAGAAAACTGACCTTGCCCACAACCAAACAGTACCGTATATTCGGCAAGTGATCTTTTCAGAAATTTGAACAATTTTCAATCTGAACATTTTTTATTTAGAACTTTTCTCATATTTGAACATTTTTTAAATTTAAATATTCTAAAATTTTAAATTTGTTTGATTTAATTTTTTTGTTTTTTATATTGTTCAATTTTGAATTTTGTTTGTTTTTAAACTTTTATAGATTTCAATTTTTGTACTACCGAGTTTGAAAAAACCTAAACCGTGCAACTCAACACTGCCACGCATGAAACAGAAATAGAGAAGAAGTCTAGAATTAATGGGCCTGAACCGGTGTAGGTTCCTTGGGGCGGAGCGACGCTCGGTCTTGCTTAAAGCGGTGAATAGGCCCTTCCCAAGACAAATCTATCGTGAAACTGATGACCGGTTTAGCGGCTTAATAGGTGGGCTGGCCTTAAAACTTTCAGGCTTCAATCAGCCTGTTAGTGTGAGATTCCGTATAAGGGTAAGAGGATCTCCAGCCTCGTCAAAGAGAATTGGAGCCAAAAAAAAATCATTCTCAGCCGTGTGTTCCAAAGATCCTTTCCGTTCGACGCGGTCTAATATGGTGTCCGGCGTCTCGAGCCTGTCCCCGCGACACAGGGGACGCTCCGGGTACGCTAGACACGACGAACAGTGAGGCGAGAAGTGGCGGAACCGACGCATCAGCGACACATTTAAGTTTAACCTAAACGTCGCCTACCTCGCGACAGAAGTTATTGGCGCGCAACGACGGTGCAGTTCCCGCAGAGGCGCAGCGAAGCGTCTTGTCGCGCCTAGTTCTGCGTGTCGGCGTTAAGGAGCGCCACCGCTCCCTCGCCTCCCTCGGGCCTATAAAAAGGGGCGCTCTCTCATCGTTCCTCACACACAAACCCTAGCGCCTCTCTGTCCAACCCTAACCGCCATCATCTCAAGAGTCGATGCCATAGCTGGTAGAGGTAGAGGTCGAGGTCGCGGCCGTGGCCGCGACAGAGCTGCACGGTCGTCGTCGCCTGCGATGATGTCGTCTTCATCGTCGGACCTACAGGAAGAGCAGGAAGTGTTGTTCAAGTTCATCGTCGTCCTCAAAGCGACCCACTCGACATCCAGAGGCTGCAGGACAAGTTCGCCGACTTTGTCGCTGGCAACAAGCCGGCCTCGCTGCATCTGTAGGAGGCTGCGTGCGACTGCTGTCGGTGGCCGGTGGACGTGCTCTTCGATGGGCGCGGCAACATGTACCTCCACACCGGCTGAGAGAAGTTCGCGCGCTACCACAACCTCAAAGCCGGCTACGTGCTCACATTCTCCTACCTAGGCGAGGGGGATATGAGCAGCAAGGTGTTCGACGACGCACGCTGCCGCTGGTACTACCACAACGACAGCGATGAGGAGGACGTTTGAGTGTTGTTTCTTTGCAGCGAAAATAGGCACGGATGTTTTTGGATGTTCTTCCTCGAAAGGACCAACATGGCTATCATCACCAGCTGGATTTTCCAGTTTGGGTGACTGGGAGTGCCTAAGAGTGTTCTTTCTTGGCAGCGAACACACGAAATATACGATGCCAACACTAGTTAGGTTTCCTTATTTTCCAATGTTTTAATTTGTGTCAACCATGGTTCAAACTATGTATTAGTTTGTCGAAACCATGTTCCAAACTATGTCTTAGTTTGTGTAAACCATGTTCCGAATTATGTATTAGTTTGTGGAATGTTTTTTCTCTCTATTGAGATAAAAATGCAAAAAAAGAGTATTTTTATGTTAAAAAAAGTTTGGGGGCTGCGTTTAGGGTACGCGGCTAGGGAGCGATGTCCCCCAAACGCGGCACAAACAAAACACGTCACCCAAATGCTCGATCCAGCGCCGTTTGGGGGACGCTGCTGGAGATGCTCTAAAGAGACCGAGAGTGAATTTTTCAGAACCTGGCGGCATTTGATCCGGCCTCAACTCGCTCTTTAATTGGTCCAAAACAAGAGGATACGTTCATACGTGATACACCCCTCCCTCCTGCACCCCTCCCAAACCCTAACCGCCTCCCGGCGCCGCCGGGCAAAGACCGCGGGGCGTGGCGGTGGCGGCGGCCTTTCCTCGTTGTCGCACTGGGGACACTGGCCGTGATCCCTCCTTGACGCTGTGGCCGGTCGGACGTGGATTGCTGGGCGGCGGCGGCCAGACCTTGATCTGCGTTGCGGCCCCCGCCTCCCACCGGCTCCTCACCACGGCACGCCGGTGGTGGCTGGTGGCTGCGGCTAGGTCCTCCCGCCGATGTGTGGGGGTGATCTTGGGATTCTCCCGCGGCACGAGGTCGCCCGGGGCAGCAGCCTTGGGTTCGACGGTGGAGGCGTCCCTCTTCTTCGCCGAAGATGGTCGGCCTGCGGATGATGGTGGCTGGTCTTTCGATCGGTCACCGCATCCCGACGGTGAGGTGGAGAGGCGTGGAAGCCGGTTGTGGTGACCCGGCATACCACTGCATGGTGTAGTATGCAAGTCTGATATAACACCAATGAAACACCGTTCCACTAGTATTATATCGCTCAGAGTGGTACAACAGAAACATATGCGGGTCCAAGGCATGTCTATAGAATTACATCACGGACTACGTTACATAAGATCTTCACAGACCTCCTACTTTACAATGAGGTAAAGCTGCAAATAAACTCCAGAAGAACGACTCGTAGACTAGTCTTATCACGAACTCTATTTGTAGAGTATTTAACTAGCTATTGTGGCTATGAATAGATTCTAGCTAAATAGGAGCTAGGTTTAGGAAGCTAGTTCCTTTCTATAGCTAAACTAGGTTTTCCCCTTGATGCAAGTGGTGTCTGACTCTTCTGACAGGGTCCTGTCTCGTGAAGTAGTTGTTGACTCCTCGGCCTTCGAGTTGCACTGTAGATCCTCCTTCGATGCCTCCATATCTAAGCAGGGGATTTAAGAGTGGGATGAGTACGAGCGTACTCAACAAGTTCATTATAGGAAAGAGGTGTTTAATGCACTAGCTACGGCATTAGACCGGAAAGTCTAATACCAATGCGAGGTTTTCATAATCATTTCTTCAAGAGGTTGCTTTTATTCGGAAGAGCTATGTCCGTCAGCCCTTCACCGGTTTACTAGAACTTCATGGAGCTCCTTTCCGGCCGCGTTCGCAGCTTCCATATCCCGAACGAGGAGTGACAGGTCACGGTTCTTTACACTCGCAGAGGTGTGTTGCTTTACCCATAAGAGATCTTAACCTTGGTGCCAACCGGGCTCGAGTTTCCCGTCCACACTTCCTATGGTGTGAGGCCCGGTATAAGGTCTAGCCAATCATGTTCCTCCGCTACCTCGAACACCCACCCTTTGTTGCATGCGCCGACCCTGGGTCCACGTCGGTCCCATTATTCCCGTAATTTCGGGGTGGACCCCGACCACGACGACGATCCGGGATCGAACCAAACTCCTTCGCCGGTAGCCGCAACCCATCATAGACCACATTACCGTGGGGAATTAGAATGGGATCCCCACCCTCAAGTTGTTCCGCAAGCCGCAACCGCTACGGTATGCACATCATAACCGTGAGGACTTAGAATGGGTTCCCCACCCTCAAGTTGCTCCGCAAGATACAACTGCTACGGTAAGCGCATCCGTTGATGAACGAGAGGTGGAAACATTTTTGACTACTCCGTCCCACTCCAGATCTTATGGTTAACACGGATATTACGGCACAAGAATCACTGGCGACATTTGTTGTTTAATCCTAGATGGATATAAACCCGTGCAATGGAACCTCCACCATATCAACACAATCCATGGTTCCATTGCCCACCACATAGTCATATTCATAGTTATGAAAGTAGTGGTTTTGATTTTTATAACCATAATACTTTGCAAGTAATTTGATAGAAATACTCAAATGTCATGAGAAAGTGATGAACTTGCCTTTCTTGACTGCAAGATTATGCAGACAAGGTCTTCGATACGCAATAACTCCAAATTCTGAAATAGCATCATCGTCCGTAAGGACGATGTTTAAAAGATTGGCAAGGATGCAATAATGCATAAGAATGAGATGCAATTGCTCTAAGCGTGACCTAACCCCGATGATTTAGGATCGGTGAGTTGTAATGATTAATTCGGGGTGTGTTGCACTTTTAGAGTGATTCACAAACAAGGTTCTTATTCAGGTTTGTGTTGTTTTTAGAATTATAAGCAAGTGGCAAAATGAATAGTAATAATCATACACAACCAGGAATTGTAGTTGTATAATAAGTAAAGAGCAGTTGTCAATTTTAAGTCCTATAAGGCATGGTTGATGATTACTTGTTATATTCTCTAAAAGAATAACTTTTGAAGAACATGTTATTTAATAAAGAACAAGTATGATTATTGGATTTGTGGGGTTCTATGGTTTTCTATGGTTCTAATTGTTTTCTGGAGTAAGTGTTAGATGGATCACAACCTAGTTGTATTTATCAGCTACTAGGCTTGTGTTGTTGAATTAAGCCTAAACATCTTAATTACAAATAGTTGCTATCAAGGTGGTATACATTGTTGGTGATAACTGGCTAGGGTTTATAGGTCCTTATAAGCAGGGTTGATGATGATTCTTTATTTACTTCAAAAGAATACTTTTGAAGAACATACTTCTTAAATAATAAGAAGTATAACAATTAGGGTTTAGGTGGTCTAGGTTTTACTGTTGGTGCTATTTAAGTAAAGAATGAGTGGCTCCTAAATGGAATGTTGGATGAGTATCCAACACTAGTAGGGTTTAGTGGAATATGGTATGTGATGAACCATAATAGCAAGTATAAAGGATGGTGGTTTTTTGTAATGGAATCTAGGGTTTCCACTTGGTTGGCCCTACTGGATTATTTAGGTCTAATGAAGATAAACACATGGGATGCTAGTTAGTAGTGATAGGATTTCCCATATTTTATGTGGATTCTAACTAGTATTTAGTTGCTAGATATGAATCTATGTTTACTGGTGAAGTAACATGATCACATGTTACTTAGGTTTAGGTTTGGGATCCATTTAGGGTTCATAAGAAGTAATGGATCTAGGTCTAAATGGCACTAGGGTTTTAGGATTACACATGAAATGATGAGGTTATCACTTTGTTTCTAATGGAACTAGGGTTTCCTAATTACCCTATAATTATTGGATTAATAACTTCATTAATAAAGTTCAAGTTATTAATAACTTTGAGAATAAAATAATATTGAATTTGGCATTTTATTATTTTTAAATAATTAATAATTAAGGTAATTATTAATTGGGTTTTAAATCCTCTAATTAAGGATTTAATAAGTTAAAAGTAAAGGAAAATTAGTTTTAATATTTTCCTGATTTACTTACTGGTTTTTATTAAATTTAGAAGTTTTTTTTAATTATTGAAGTTTAATTGAATTTAGAATTAATAAATAAGGCTTAATTAACAAGTCTTAAATAATTGAATTTTTATTAAAAATAAAAATTTCATTTTATATTTTTATTAGATAGAGTTTAGTTTTCTAAGAATTTTGATATGTTATTTTCATTTTTCTGAGTTAATATGGATTTGATATAATTTTGCAGAGTTGCAGTAATTTGCGAATTGAAAATTAAAAGTAAATAACTAAACACACCCGGCTGATGTACCCTCAGGGCACTGACCAGTGGGCCATTGGCCAGGTCAGACGCCACGTCGGCGTGGACCAGGTCCAACACGCCAACATGGCCAGCGAGCTTATCGCCGGCGAGCCGCCGTCGACGGCGACGGCGCGGTGGTGCTCCCGCGGGTGCGTTTTGGGCTCAAACGATTCACCGTGACGTGGTGAACCCTATAGTGGCGGCGCCGCTGGCTAATGGTCACCGGAGACAACTCCGGCGAGCGTCTCCGCGGCGGCAAACTCCGACCAAGCATCGGGACTGCGCTACGTTTGATCCTAAGACGCATTAAGAGGTGCATAAGGTGCGCAATATCAACCTGAGACTGATGGCGAGCTCGGTGAAGCCTGGGGTAGTCGGAGATGGTGGTGGGGTCGCGAAATCCGGCGATGGCCGGCAGAAGGGCGGCGCTTAATTTGCGGTAGCCCATGCCCCCCTCGATGCGTGGCTTGGCCAGAAGAAAGAGGGCATCGAGGCGCACCTCCTAGGCCTCACCGTTGGGCTTGCGACGGCCCCAATCGACGGCGACGACGGACGGCCGGCTCAGCTAGGGTTTCCGAAATTTGGACGATTTGGACGAAGAGGGGAAAATTTGTGGCTGCTGTGCGCTTTATACCACCTCTTGCGTGCGCTGGCGGTCAGCAACGGCGGCGACGACCTCAGGACGTGGCGATTGCCGGCTCGGTAGCGAGCTCTCGCGCGTCCAGAGTTGGAGACGAAGATGAAGACGTTGTCTTCGGTCTTATCCTGGCGAAGGGTTAAGTGGGTTGTGTGGGCTGCGACTTGGGCCGTGGTGTTGGGCTGTTCGGGTGGGCTACAGCGTGGGCTGTCCGGCCAGGTGAGGCAGGTAAGGTTTTCTATCATTTTTCTTTTCTGTTTTATATTTCTTTCAAATTTGAATCTCTGGTTTTAATTCAGCTTTGAATTCTTTTCTGTTTTGCAGATGTTTATCCATTTGTATTTCATGAGGTCTAATTCAAGGATCATTGTATTATTGGATTGTTTTTGAATAAACACAAATATATGGGAGCTTTTGCTGTAATTTTCATTTAGGCAAGAATTCAAGTACTCATTTTAATTTCCTTTTTCATTTGGAACACCACTCCCTTTTGGAATGGTTAGAGTTAATAATTATACTCCAAGTGTTTTAGAAGGTATGATTAGGATTTGTTCTCTTAATTGAGAGTTTGGTTCCTGGCATATGATTCAATGGGAACACTCCTTTAGTAAGGTCTTGTAAGACTTACTATAATCCTATTTAAGGCTAGCACTCGGTATTATAATTTAATGACACCTTAAAATATCTAAGGTAGGTGTTTCAATCATCATGGTTTTATATTGGGTATAATGATAAGTGGTTGATCACCACCATAGGTTTTAATTATGGATTTAGCATTAGGTGACTCTTATGTTTAATAATTGAAGCATAAGGATTAACTAGAGAGCAATTATAGAGTTCTAACTATATTCACCTTATGATGCATGGTTTGGAACTTAATTATGGCCTGGTTTTATATTATGATCACCATAGTGGTACGTAAACTAGGGTTGAGATATAACTCTGGTTTATGGATTTGGAATGACATCATATTGCATTTGCTAGGGTTTAATCTCCCTAACCAGGGTAATATTGTTACTTGCTTCATATTTTATGTGCTTCCCTAATTACTAAGGATTTGAGAATTGGTTTTATCTTCTACCAATTAACTTCTATTATTATCCTCAATTTATCATTAAAGTAACTACATTGGTTATAGTTCTTTTTATAGTTAACTTTGGTCATATGAATCGATGGCTTCTCAATATATTAAGTATGGAGTTTGACTCTAAGGTTTCTTAGGTCCTTTAATTGGGGAATAGTTGGAATATAGATGTGACAGGGGTTCTACTTATGATCACCATGTGGTTCACAAGTTAAAGATAAGATATAAGCCTAGGGTTGATTACTAGTGAGCTCCCTATGATTTCTTGTGGGGACTAACATCTACTAATCATATAAGTGTTAGTATTTGGATTATTCTAGGTTATGGTGTGCTCCTAATACTCTAGTTCAATGGTTGTCCTTTATTCTTAAATAGATAAAGCTATGTTTTGTATGATTGGTCTCTCTCATTTTGGAAAGGACTTTAATACTACTTAAGGTTAGGCTCCATAGGAATTGAGGTGATCATCAATATATATGTTTAACATAAATGGTTTCTCTCTCTAGGAATGTCTTGAATAATATCCTAGGGTTCCTCTTAAAGATGATGATTTGAATACTTGGATGTATATCCAAGGTTTAGCTCAAGGGTTATTATTGTTCCTCTAATAATTGTTATATATAGAACTCTCACCTCTCTAGGTTTGATGTACAATAATATGGAATAGAGAAGGATATATATTTCTAAAGTGGATCTCCTTGTTATATTTCCAAGATTCAAGTAGAATGGATATCATAGGATTTATGATAAGGATATGGATTAGTTTAAGACATGGAGAAGATAGGTGAATAATAGTTTCTCCAATTATTGTTACTTGATTTCCAATTAAATGGATGTTCATATTTTGTGGCAAGGATTACCATGCTATAATCTTTTATAAGATCAAGCAATTGATCATTGAGTAAAGTGTTGTTGTGTTGATTATTAATTCCATTTGATCTAACCCCTTAGATCAAATCATCTCTACCCAAAACAAGGTTTTAACAAAGGCACATTGAGGTTTATAGCGCTTGACTTGATGAGCTACTTCAATTCCACCAAGGTCAAGTGAAACTTTAGTTACTGTGACTGTTTTACTTTAAAGCGCGAAAATTCCCTAGATTTTCTATGCATGAATGCAATGCACACATCTGATTCCTCTATTTTTGTAACCCCATTACCTGGGATATTACAGTCTCTACCCCTTAAACTAAACTTCGTCCTCGAAGTTTGATCTCTCTCACGTTTCGGAGTGTGGATCTGACTTGTTCAGACTACGACTTTTCTCGAACTCCGTGGTGATCTTACTGGATATAATTGAATATATCCCTTGTCCAGATTCTTCCTGGAATCCATTACTGTTTGACATCAAACAACTATTACTTCCTTTACTTCCATGATTTCCTCCAATATTATAAGCTTGTTTCCTTTTTCATTGAATATTCAATGATTGAGACTTCTTCTTGTCTTGACAGTCTTAATTGAGGACTAATTGGATAACATTCTCCTATTTGATAAAATAGGTCTTTGTTTTCCCTTACTACCAAAACTACAATAATGGTACTTGGTAAGGTACTTAACCAGGAATGGTCGTGATGGTTTATGTTCCTAAGAATGGATTAGACTCATTTAGTCCATCCAATCATGGTTTACAGTTGATACCTATAACTATTTTGGGTTCTTTAGGTTCCATGAAAGGAATCTTTCAACTAGTCTTTGGTTTTGGTATGGTCAAACTCCTTCGGTCTTTGGCCTTTTTAAAGCTTTATTTGGTCTATGATATTTTCTTCGTCCAACTTCTTTATGCTTGACTTACTTGAGCTTCCGTACTTCTGAGTAAATACTACTCACTTTCTCAGGTTATAATCCACTTCTTACGTCCTCGAGGTATGAACCTCGGCTTCTGGTCCGACCTTCTTCTGAAAGTAATGTTCAATAATCTTATGAATATAAGATTGAACTTCCTCTTAGTTCAGACCTTCTTCTTCGATCTAGTTTAAAGTATTGAGTAATTGTATACCCAACTCAATCTTTACTCTACTCCTTAGAGTTTTCTTATGGTCTTCAACTCCTTTTCTTCCAACCATTGGACTTATGGTTAGAATATTGGTCTGGGTCTAGCTTATGGTTTATATTCTTCTAAAGTCTTGTGAAGAATCCTTGTGGTGTATCCACTCAATTGTGGACATCCAATGTGAATCCTTCGACTAAATGATTATAGGTCGTTGTTATTTGGCTAACAAAATTTGATTTGTTCACAACTTCTTGGTACAAATAAGCCAATTATGGACTAATTGATACCAATTGTGGCTATTTGTTATCTAACAAATGGTTTGTATTATAGGTTTTGATCAACTGGTCGAGACATCTTCTACTTTATCTCGCAGTATTGATTCTATACCAATTGTGGTCTTTTGATATCAACTACGGTCTTCTTATATCTGCTATGGTTTCATATATCATCTTCCTTTCTTCGAGGGTTTATTGTTGCTAGAAAACCACTAGCTGACACTATGATTATAGTATCCTAAGTGATTTCCCATGCATTCCCTCTTCTATGTGGATTATGGATCTGCTTCAGCTTCACCATAATCACCAGATTTTTCACCTTCATGCTTCTTATGCACTAAAGTACTCCTCTGTTGAGGTAAAGCATGAATTTTTATTGGTACTTCCTTCTGAATATTGTGGTTGCTTCCCACAATTTTGCTTCCTTCTTCTGATGAACCTTCATCTTGTCTTTAGAATCTTCAGAATACGTCACTTCCTCACACAAATACTATTACCCTCTAGATCTATAGCATCAAGTAAGGACTTGATATTGCAACATGCATTTGCATACCAAAGTCAAACTTCATGTATGGATCTAGTCAACAATGAAAATTCCAGTAAAATCCAAGAAGATTCAGCTTTGTGTTTATAGTACACACCATCATAAGCCTGAATATAATAGTTGAGTAGGACATCTCTAAACATCAGGCTCTGATGTGTAGTATATAACACCACATAGGGTAGGTTTATATCGTGATACTTAGCACGAATAAGTGGATTTCTACTATTTGTCTCAACGTTTACCTTAATTGCACATTTGCAATGAGATAAACTTGAAACAAAGTGGTTTGGGATGGTTCAAGTTAATCTAGTTTTGTTTGGAGGTACTATCAAAGTATTATACCATCTATAAGTGCTATTGAGGACTATTTTGTATGATACCTCTAGTTCTAATATGGTTACTCTGAATACATATTTATTAGGATATAGTTCCTATACTTTTAAGTGTTTCTACCATAAGCATATGGTCATGATGTGCTTGGCACACTTCCCATATTTTTGGAATACAATTCTTACACTATTGTTGAACAACTGGCTTCTTATTGTTCTTCTCCTAATATTGATGTTCTAGTAAATCACATAATGATTCTCAGGTGAATCATATATGATTATCAACTCTCATCTATAAGTAGACATGTTTTATTTCTATCTCTCTTCCTTACCTCCCATGATTGACTCATCATGGTCTATACTACCTCATATGACTCTGTTGACGTCAGAAACCCACTGGCGGGCAGAGACGGGCAACACCGTAGAGCCGGGAACAACTAAGGGCTGCGGCTGGCCCTAGTCCCTCTGAGCGACGGCCCGCAAAGCCTCCTGGTCGCACGCACCGATGTTTATCACAAGGGCGTGCCACCTGACCTATACCCGGTCGGGAAGGTGTGGATGATGCCTCGCTTAGTTTCCTCGCAGGGCACACACGTAAACGTTAAATACGAGCCTCGATCGGCTCTCGGGTTATCCCGTGAATCGGCTCAAAGAGCCGATCCACCCATGATTCGGACGAGGTGTCCGAATATATGGTGGTCCCGCTTGATCAAGGTAAAGCTAATGAGATCTACGACGATGTGGGGTTTTCACCGCATAATCGGATCATCCTACTCCGAGGTTGGGCCTCGCGGCCACGCACGGTGATCGTAAGCCGATCCTAAGCAAGGCCTAAAAACCAACACGAGGTTGATCCTCGGAACATCCTCGCTTAGGGCCAACGAACGACACCCTACGTGCCGCCGGATCCTCCCCCTTCGTAAGGCCTAACTATTGCAGATATTAAACTAATCCTTGTAGAACAAGGAGCAATCGTAACGGATCAGATCTACTAAACTACGATCAAGCGGGGTGCCGCCCCTACGCCTGAGATAGGCGTAGGGCGGCTAGACATGCAAGGGTTGCACTACGAAAGCATGTAACATGAAGAACAATGCTAACCCTAACATGTCTAAGATAACTACGTTGCTCGCCATCAAAAAGGCTTCGATACGAGCAACGCATGAACAACGTAGGCAGGCTTGTGCTGCCTAGATCGCAAGATGCGATCTAGGCAGCATGATGCTTACCGGTAGAAACCCTCGAGACGAAGGGGTTGGCGATGCGCCGAGATTTGTTTGTGGTTGAACGTTGGTTGTTGTTTATTCCATAAACCCTAGGTACATATTTATAGTCCAAGCGGACTTTCTAATGTGGGCGTGCACCAAACCGTGCACGAGTAAGATTCTATCTCTAAACTAAGATGCGATCTAATATGTTACAGATATCCGGGCAATTAAGCCCAACTTGGTATAAAAGGCCGATCCACATACTTCTTCTATATATATATATATATATATATATATTTCTTCACGTCCATCTCGATCGCGGCCCACCTCTGACTCGGTCAAATTCTGGTGATAACACATGCCCCCCTGGTTTTGGAAATGACATTTCCAAAATCATTACGCTTTCTTTCGTCGGGTCATGTCGTGGCGAGCAGTAGCCGCCGCAGAATCTTCCATCATTACGCCTCGCCTCCCGGGCTTCTCCGTATGAATCGTCAATTTCGGCTTCACGCCCTCGAGAACCGTATGGCATTAAATCTCCACTACACTCTCTTTATTTATCCGTGCCAAACGGTTCACCACTCCATCGCCTTTCTCTCGCTCTCGTTCACCAAACCAAAAACCCTTCTCTCCTGCAGCCATGTCTTCCTCTTCCTCCTCCGCTTCGAGCACCTCTCTCCAACCGTTGCCGAAGAGCAAAGAAGAGGACGATCTCTCGCTCGGGGAGCACCCCATCTCCTCGGACAAGGAGAAGAAGGGAGGGGAAGCGGCGAAGACCAAGGCCTCCCTCTCCGCCAGGCTCCCGCCGAAGAAACGCTCCCGCATGTGGGCGGACAGCGAGGACGACGATGACGACGAGGAAGAAGATGAGGAGGAGGAAGATGATTCCTCCGCCTCCATCGGGTATCCTCCTACGAAGCGCTTCCGCGGGCCGGGCGGATAGCGAGGACGATGATGATGACGAGGAGGAGGAGGAGGCTCCGCCGGACGGCCGGGGCAGCGACGGCGAGGAGCTCCTCGGGAGCGGCGCCGACGACCTCGACGACGGCGACGATGAGGACAGCGACGACTAGTAGAATAGGACTAGCGATAGCAGTGCACTAGGCACTAGATCCCTCTTTTGAGAGCCATCGGCTCTTCTTGTAAAGCTGCTCCTTTGAATTAATGAGAACTGTTCTTCCAACTTCTCCTTTCATTAATCCAATTTCCATCCCTCCGCTTGCCACACCAAGACCGATAGTGACGAATCGGGTTATCATTGATTTTCTCGACCGTGGCGTTTTGCTGCCCCGCAGCCGATGACTATTCACCGGCTAATTTGAGGAACCAATCTCCTCTTTTCTCGCAGCACCAACACGGTCCAAACCTCGTACCAGACGACGGCTTTTCCTTCCCAGTTCCTCCCTGAGACGATCATGATGCAATAACAACCGAGGTAACTCCAATCGGCTCTCAAGAACAAGGCATCCATAGGCTCGTTGCCCCCGAGTCTCAGCCAAAACAGAGACGAGGATACGCGAATTAGCTGTACGGACCTGGGCTTGATCGTGTGTGGGGAAGTTCCTTATGCAGAGCCAACCGATTTGAACATAAATCGGCTTCTCAAAGCAGAGAGCCTTCAAGGCGAGCTGCCCCCCGAGCTTCTTCAGTTCTTCCTGCAACTTGCCGGCTAGATCGGCTCTTTTCTTTTGGCGGATTTCATGCAATCCATCCTTGACCTAATCTGCACGTCTAGGCTGCTCCTGGTATTGTTCTTGAAGAGCGGATCTGAGCTTCCAAACCACTTCATTGAGGAGTTCCTTCATAAAAAATCTCCCTTTGTGCTCCATTGACCCTCTGATCGTAACAGTTATTCCTCTTGAGTCGATGGCCACGCATCGGCTTCCATATCCTTAAGTCGATGTCCGCCGCATCGGCTGTGCTCGAAAATTTTCGAATTTTCAGATGTTTTTTTACGGCCGACTAGTGCATCGGCCCCCATATTCCAATACTCATCACCAAAGGATGAGACGCTTTCTAGTTGCATATCCTCGTATTTTATCCACCTGGGTGCCCCCCCGAGCCGATTCTGTCAAGAGGATTGATGGTATCGGCTCTGTGGGATAACATGTTGAACCCGAGCGGAACGGTAGGTGAGGATAATTTTGGCCGATTGCTGGAATCGGCCTCCACGTTGTTTGCTCGGCGAAGGTTTTGTGATGTCCCTTCATAAATTTTTTGGGGCCGATCACAAGGATCAGCCTCGCCATGTTTGCTCATTGACGTGTTCTTGTTACTCGTTCAGGCCGGTAGATAAGACCATCCCAATCTCTGACTTCATCATGTTGGCACGCTTGTTGTCGCCCACCTTGAATGCATCGTGTGATCGTGGAGCGCTAAGCTCTGCCGGAAGAACGAGCACCATGTTTGTGCCAGCCGATGCTTCATCATCGGCTTTCCTTTGCTTGGGGCGCCACTCCATTTTCCATGGACGACCCTCTTCATCCGGGGTTCGCTGAACCTTTGCAGCCGGATCAGGCCTTGCCTTCCTCAATGTATGCAAGTATAACCTCTCGGCTTCTTCCAGGCCGCGCAATCGTTGAACCCTCGCGTTTCGGGAACGGGCTGAGTCCGTCAGGGCACCACCTTGGCCGGTGGTACCTGTCTTCTTCTTCTCCCTCGTCTTCTGAATCTTCGAGATCTTCCAACCGAGGGGACTCAGCTCGTTTGCTCTGTGGCGGGAGAGGTCCCAAGCGCTCGAACACGGACACGTTGGCTGCCTCCTTCTTCTTCCGGTTGCATTACGGGCAATTGCCGATTGTTGGCAATCGGCTCATTCCTGAATCCCAGCGAGTGCTCGAAGAAGGGACAATTCCGAGTATCCGTCCTCGTCACCTTGCTCCCTTGCCTTTCCCTTGGCACAACGCTCGTGCTCCTCCTCATCGCGATTCCGCCGACGATGTCTTCCGGCTTCTCCGGCCGGACGAACTCTTTCATCATCATCGCCTGGACCGCCGGCGTTGGTCGTACTTGACCCACATACTTGTTGAGGAGGTGATCGGAGAGAGGTCGCCGATATCTTATGTTCTTCACTTCTCCTCTCGTGACGTAGCGCTTGCCGTCTTGGCGGAGCCGATCGCGTGGAGCGGCTTCCTCCGTATCTTTGCTATGAGAGCAGCTGCCCTCATCTCCATCCTTGCCGCCGTGGTGTCCAAGATCTACCATGTTGATATTGCACAGGAAACCCGGGCTGGCACCCCGCATGGCAAGCATACTCCACCATGTTTACGGCGGGGAAGGGGTGTGTGTCGACCTTCATGGCGTCATCGGTTGAAAATTAGACGCCCGTTCTCTATCGCCGCTTGGATGTGCTGACGCCACACCCTGCAGTCGTTGGTGGCATGGGAGAGCGAGTTATGCCATTTGTAGTATGGCTTTCCATTCAGCTCTTGCGCCGTGGGGAACTTGAGACCTTCGAGTATCTTCAAACTGCTTTTCCTTGAGTAGGAGGTCGAAGATTTGCTCAGTCTTGGTCACGTCAAAATCAAATCCCCCGGGCGGGCCTGGTGGCTTTACCCACTTGCAGGACACGGGGGTTCCTCCCCGAGTCCACTCAGCCATTGCTACCTCTTGGTCTCCCGCAGGAACTTCGTCTTCCTCTGCATCGACCAGGGCCACTGCACGCTTGAACTTGTCTTGGTACAGGTCCGGGTGGCGCTGTTCATATGCTGAAAGTTTCTGAACCATGTGCGCCGGCGAGGGAGAGTCTGCTTGGGAGGCCGTGTCCTTGAGCTGTGTTGCAAGGCTCGCTACGCCAACTCGATTGCTTCCTTCTCATTTATACGAACCGAAAAGCATCGGTTCCTAAGATTCCTGAAGCGCTGGATGTATCTCGTCACGCGTTTCTCCGCGCTTCGACGTAGTTGTGCTAGATCGGCAATGCTAGACTCGGAAGCTTCCGAATGGTACTCGCTCATGGAACTCGCTCTTCCAACTCGCTTCCGTGTCCGGATGGAGTTCGGTGGTAGCGATGTGTACCACCCGAAAGCCGATCCCGTGAGGGACTGCGAGAAGAACCTCACGCGCAACTCATCCGACGCCGAGATCGTGCCCAGCTGTGCCAAATATCGGCTCACATGCTCGATGGAGCTGGACCCGTCCGATCCACCGAACTTTGTGAAGTCCGGGAGCCGATATTTAGGTGGCAGCGGGATCAGTTCGTAGCTGTTGGGGTACGGCTTAGTGTAGCCGAACGCCTTTCTTTTCGGCATCATGCCGAACTGATCTTTCAGAATTGCACAAATCTGATCCGCTGAGATGGCTGAAGGTGTCGAACCCTGAAGATTCGCCGGGGTGGCATACTTAACCAGCCATGCTTGTTTTTCACGGTTCTAAGCCAACTGCAGGAGCCGGGCTTTGGAGGTTTGTCGGGATGGCGTACTTAGCCGGCCACGATCGCTTCTCGGGATCGGCTCCGACGTTCCTCCTGCCGTTCCAGAGGCCGCTGTTATTGCAGCCTGGTTCGAGAGTGCTAAGGCGTTGCTGTATGGCACGTATGCGCACGCGTATCCGTGCGGGACCTCCTTAGGTGGCTCAGGCAGGAATTGGTAGTCACTAGGATCACCACCGATCTTGTAGACGACGTATGCCGATGAGTTCGGCAGTTCCGGTGCTACCCATGCGAACGGCTGGGGCTGGAGCGGCATCTCTCCTTTGAAAGTCCCCGGAGCCGGTCCCGACGGGGAATACCGGTGACTCATGATCTCTCGGACGACGCGCGAGCGACACGCTCCAAGGTGTTCACCGGACTCTCGAGTGGCGGTGCGGCGAATGAGCCACCATGTAGTTGATCTCTCGCCGCGGCGACTTGGTGCGTTCTTCCGACGGGGCGGACAAGTCCACTCCATCGAGTGCGCCTTCAGGTGTGAAACCCTTCCACTCGACGCCATGGGAGCGGGTTCGGTGGAAGGAGCCGATGAGTTCGGCTTCGAGGGTTGCCTTGATCTCGTCATGCTTCTTCTTGAGCTCATCAGGCAGATCCGCGTATGTGACCGGAGTGTCTTCCGCCATCTTGGATGTAGATGGCGATGTCGTGGATGTCGTCGTCGAGTCCCACCGGGCGTGCCAGAATGTGTTGACGTCAGAACCCACCGGCGGGCAGAGGCGGGCAACACCGTAGAGCCGGGAACAACTAAGGGCTGCGGCTGGCCCTAGTCCCTCCGAGCGACGGCCCGCAAAGCCTCCCTGGTCGCACGCACCGATGTTTATCACAAGGGCGTGCCACACGACCTATACCTGGTCGGGAAGGTGTGGATGATGCCTCGCTTAGTTTCTGCGGGGCACACACGTAAACGTTAAATACGAGCCTCGATCGGCTCTCGGGTTATCCCGTGAATCGGCTCAAAGAGCCGATCCACCCATGATTCGGACGAGGTGTCCGAATATATGGTGGTCCTGCTTGATCAAGGTAAAGCTAATGAGATCTACGACGATGTGGGGTTTTCACCGCATAATCGGATCATCCTACTCCAGAGTTGGGCCTCGCGGCCACGCACGGTGATCGTAAGCCGATCCTAAGCAAGGCCTAAAAACCAACACGAGGTTGATCCTCGGAACATCCCGCTTAGGGCCAACGAACGACACCCTACGTGCCGCTGGATCCTCCCCCCCTTCGTAAGGCCTAACTATTGCGGATATTAAACTAATCCTTGTAGAACAAGGAGCAATCGTAACGGATCGGATCTACTAAACTACGATCAAGCGGGGTGCCGCCCCTACGCCTGAGATAGGCGTAAGGGCGGCTAGACATGCAAGGGTTGCACTACGAAAGCATGTAACATGAAGAACAATGCTAACCCTAACATGTCTAAGATAACTACGTTGCTCGCCATCAAAAAGGCTTCGATACGAGCAACGCATGAACAACGTAAGCAGAGCTTGTGCTGCCTAGATCGCAAGATGCGATCTAGGCAGCATGATGCTTACCGGTAGAAACCCTCGAGACGAAGGGGTTGGCGATGCGCCGAGATTTGTTTGTGGTTGAACGTTGGTTGTTGTTTATTCCATAAACCCTAGGTACATATTTATAGTCCATCGGACTTTCTAATGTGGGCGTGCACCAAACCGTGCACGAGTAAGATTCTATCTCTAAACTAAGATGCGATCTAATATGTTACAGATATCCGGGCAATTAAGCCCAACTTGGTATAAAAGGCCGATCCACATACTTCTTCTATATATATATATATATATTTCTTCACGTCCATCTCGATCGCGGCCCACCTCTGACTCGGTCAAATTCTGGTGATAACAGACTCATAGTTATCACTTACTATCAATTGTTTCACAAGTTTGAATAATTTACTTACCCATTATTTGTATCAGTTTACACCTTCTAGTAGGCTATCTTCCTACTATACTTATCTTTAGCACTTGATATTACTTCTATTACAGGTCTGAATAGTTCTTACTTAACCATAACATGTGTTGGTACACATCTTCCAATAGGATATCTTCCTTATGGTTGTATCCTCTCTTTGGACTACCATGTATTGTATACAAACTGGGGTCTACTCATCTATTGTTTTAAGGACTTATTGATGTCCTACATGTTTGGGATTAGCTAACTAAATTTACTTAGAAACGATAGGTAAGAAAGATTGACTCAAGTGTGTCAGGATTATTCTCAAGTGAATATCCATCTCAAGTCACAAGAATTATTTGGTTTACCTATGACAACTTCCTGTAGACACTACCAATCCTATAGGTCTCCTTTAAAGGGTTTTAATCCTAGGGTCAAAGCATTTTCTCTGATACCAACTGTGGTGACCCGGCATACCACTGCATGGTGTAGTATGCAAGTCTGATATAACACCAATGAAACACCGTTCCACTAGTATTATATCGCTCGAGTGGTACAACGAAACATATGCGGGTCCAAGGCATGTCTATAGAATTACATCACAGACTCTGTTACATAAGATCTTCACAGCCTCCTACTTTACAATGAGGTAAAACTGCAAATAAACTCCAGAAGAACGACTCGTAGACTAGTCTTATCACGAACTCTATTTGTAGAGTATTTAACTAGCTATTGTGGCTATGAATAGATTCTAGCTAAATAGGAGCTAGGTTTAGGAAGCTAGTTCCTTTCTATAGCTAAACTAGGTTTTCCCCTTGATGCAAGTGGTGTCTGACTCTTCTGACAGGGTCCTGTCTCGTGAAGTAGTTGTTGACTCCTCGGCCTTCGAGTTGCACCGTAGATCCTCCTTCGATGCCTCCATATCTAAGCAGGGGATTTAAGAGTGGGATGAGTACGAGCGTACTCAACAAGTTCATTATAGGAAAGAGGTGTTTAATGCACTAGCTACGGCATTAGACCGGAAAGTCTAATACCAATGCAGGTTTTCATAATCATTTCTTCAAGAGGTTGCTTTTATTCGGAAGAGCTATGTCCGTCGGCCTTCACCGGTTTACTAGAACTTCATGGAGCTCCTTTCCGGCCGCGTTCGCAGCTTCCATATCCCGGAACAGGGAGTGACAGGTCACGGTTCTTTACACTCTGCAGAGGTGTGTTGCTTTACCCATAAGAGATCTTAACCTTGGTGCCAACCGGGCTCGAGTTTCCCGTCCACACTTCCTATGGTGTGAGGCCCGGTATAAGGTCTAGCCAATCATGTTCCTCCGCTACCTCGAACACCCACCCTTTGTTGCATGCGCCGACCCTGGGTCCACGTCGGTCCCATTATTCCCGTAATTTCGGGGTGGACCCCGACCACGACGACGATCCGGGATCGAACCAAACTCCTTCGCCGGTAGCTGCAACCCATCATAGACCACATTACTGTGGGGAATTAGAGTGGGATCCCCACCCTCAAGTTGTTCCGCAAGCCGCAATCGCTACGGTATGCACAGCATAACCGTGGGGACTTAGAATGGGTTCCCCACCCTCAAGTTGCTCCGCAAGATACAACTCGCTACGGTAAGCGCATCCGTTGATGAACGAGAGGTGGAAACATTTTTGACTACTCCGTCCCACTCCGCATCTTATGGTTAACACGGATATTACGGCACAAGAATCACTCGGCGACATTTGTTGTTTAATCCTAGATGGATATAAACCCGTGCAATGGAACCTCCACCATATCAACACAATCCATGGTTCCATTGCCCACCACATAGTCATATTCATAGTTATGAAAGTAGTGGTTTTGATTTTTATGCAATGGTGATAACCATAATACTTTGCAAGTAATTTGATAGAAATACTCAAATGTCATGAGCAAGTGATGAACTTGCCTTTCTTGACTGCAAGATTATGCAGACAAGGTCTTCGATACGCAATAACTCCAAATTCTGAAATAGCATCATCGTCCGGTAAGGACGATGTTTAAAAGATTGGCAAGGATGCAATAATGCATAAGAATGAGATGCAATTGCTCTAAGCGTGACCTAACCCCGATGATTTAGGATCAGTGAGTTGTAATGATTAATTCAGGGTGTGTTGCACTTTTAGAGTGATTCACAAACAAGGTTCTTATTCAGGTTTGTGTTGTTTTTAGAATTATAAGCAAGTGGCAAAATGAATAGTAATAATCATACACAACCAGGAATTGTAGTTGTATAATAAGTAAAGAGCAGTTGTCAATTTTAAGTCCTATAAGGCCTGGTTGATGATTACTTGTTATATTCTCTAAAAGAATAACTTTTGAAGAACATGTTATTTAATAAAGAACAAGTATGATTATTGGATTTGTGGGGTTCTATGGTTTTCTATGGTTCTAATTGTTTTCTGGAGTAAGTGTTAGATGGATCACAACCTAGTTGTATTTATCAGCTACTAGGCTTGTGTTGTTGAATTAAGCCTAAACATCTTAATTACCAATAGTTGCTATCAAGGTGGTATACATTGTTGGTGATAACTGGCTAGGGTTTATAGGTCCTTATAAGCAGGGTTGATGATGATTCTTTATTTACTTCAAAAGAATACTTTTGAAGAACATACTTCTTAAATAATAAGAAGTATAACAATTAGGGTTTAGGTGGTCTAGGTTTTACTGTTGGTGCTATTTAAGTAAAGAATGAGTGGCTCCTAAATGGAATGTTGGATGAGTATCCAACACTAGTAGGGTTTAGTGGAATATGGTATGTGATGAACCATAATAGCAAGTATAAAGGATGGTGGTTTTTTGTAATGGAATCTAGGGTTTCCACTTGGTTGGCCCTACTAGATTATTTAGGTCTAATGAAGATAAACACATGGGATGCTAGTTAGTAGTGATAGGATTTCCCATATTTTATGTGGATTCTAACTAGTATTTAGTTGCTAGATATGAATCTATGTTTATCGGTGAAGTAACATGATCACATGTTACTTAGGTTTAGGTTTGGGATCCATTTAGGGTTCATAAGAAGTAATGGATCTAGGTCTAAATGGCACTAGGGTTTTAGGATTACACATGAAATGATGAGGTTATCACTTTGTTTCTAATGGAACTAGGGTTTCCTAATTACCCTATAATTATTGGATTAATAACTTCATTAATAAAGTTCAAGTTATTAATAACTTTGAGAATAAAATAATATTGAATTTGGCATTTTATTATTTTTAAATAATTAATAATTAAGGTAATTATTAATTGGGTTTTAAATCCTCTAATTAAGGATTTAATAAGTTAAAAGTAAAGGAAAATTAGTTTTAATATTTTCCTGATTTACTTACTGGTTTTTATTAAATTTAGAAGTTTTTTTTTAATTATTGAAGTTTAATTGAATTTAGAATTAATAAATAAGGCTTAATTAACAAGTCTTAAATAATTGAATTTTTATTAAAAATAAAAATTTCATTTTATATTTTTATTAGATAGAGTTTAGTTTTCTAAGAATTTTGATATGTTATTTTCATTTTTCTGAGTTAATATGGATTTGATATAATTTTGCGAGTTGCGGTAATTTGCGAATTGAAAATTAAAAGTAAATAACTAAACACACCCGGCAGATGTACCCTCAGGGGCACTGACCAGTGGGCCATTGGCCAGGTCAGACGCCACGTCGGCGTGGACCAGGTCCAACACGCCAACATGGCCAGCGAGCTTACTGCCGGCGAGCTGCCGTCGACAGCGACGGCGCGGTGGTGCTCCCGCGGGTGCGTTTTTGGGCTCAAACGATTCACCGTGACGTGGTGAACCCTATAGTGGCGGCGCCGCTGGCTAATGGTCACCGGAGACAACTCCGGCGAGCGTCTCCGCGGCGGCAAACTCCGACCAAGCATCGGGACTGCGCTACGTTTGATCCTAAGACGCATTAAGAGGTGCATAAGGTGCGCAAGATCAACCTGAGACTGATGGCGAGCTCGGTGAAGCCTGGGGTAGTCGGAGATGGTGGTGGGGTCGCGAAATCCGGCGATGGCCGGCAGAAGGGCGACGCTTAATTCGCGGTAGCCCGTGCCCCCCTCGATGCGTGGCTTGGCCAGAAGAAAGAGGGCATCGAGGCGCACCTCCTAGGCCTCACCGTTGGGCTTGCGACGGCCCCAATCGACGGCGACGACGGACGGCCGGCTCAGCTAGGGTTTCCGAAATTTGGACGATTTGGACGAAGAGGGGAAAATTTGTGGCTGCTGTGCGCTTTATACCACCTCTTGCGTGCGCTGGCGGTCAGCAACGGCGGCGACGACCTCAGGACGTGGCGATTGCCGGCTCGGTGGCGAGCTCTCGCGCGTCCAGAGTTGGAGACGAAGATGAAGACGTTGTCTTCGGTCTTATCCTGGCGAAGGGTTAAGTGGGCTGTGTGGGCTGCGACTTGGGCCGTGGTGTTGGGCTGTTCGGGTGGGCTACAGCGTGGGCTGTCCGGCCAGGTGAGGCAGGTAAGGTTTTCTATCATTTTTCTTTTCTGTTTTTATTTTCTGTTTTATATTTCTTTCAAATTTGAATCTCTGGTTTTAATTCAGCTTTGAATTCTTTTCTGTTTTGCAGATGTTTATCCATTTGTATTTCATGAGGTCTAATTCAAGGATCATTGTATTATTGGATTGTTTTTGAATAAACACAAATATATGGGAGCTTTTGCTGTAATTTTCATTTAGGCAAGAATTCAAGTACTCATTTTAATTTCCTTTTTCATTTGGAACACCACTCCCTTTTGGAATGGTTAAAGTTAATAATTATACTCCAAGTGTTTTAGAAGGTATGATTAGGATTTGTTCTCTTAATTGAGAGTTTGGTTCCTGGCATATGATTCAATGGGAACACTCCTTTAGTAAGGTCTTGTAAGACTTACTATAATCCTATTTAAGGCTAGCACTGGTATTATAATTTAATGACACCTTAAAATATCTAAGGTAGGTGTTTCAATCATCATGGTTTTATATTGGGTATAATGATAAGTGGTTGATCACCACCATAGGTTTTAATTATGGATTTAGCATTAGGTGACTCTTATGTTTAATAATTGAAGCATAAGGATTAACTAGAGAGCAATTATAGAGTTCTAACTATATTCACCTTATGATGCATGGTTTGGAACTTAATTATGGCCTGGTTTTATATTATGATCACCATAGTGGTACAGAAACTAGGGTTGAGATATAACTCTGGTTTATGGATTTGGAATGACATCATATTGCATTTGCTAGGGTTTAATCTCCCCTAACCAGGGTAATATTGTTACTTGCTTCATATTTTATGTGCTTCCCTAATTACTAAGGATTTGAGAATTGGTTTTATCTTCTACCAATTAACTTCTATTATTATCCTCAATTTATCATTAAAGTAACTACATTGGTTATAGTTCTTTTTATAGTTAACTTTGGTCATATGAATCGATGGCTTCTCACTATATTAAGTATGGAGTTTGACTCTAAGGTTTCTTAGGTCCTTTAATTGGGGAATAGTTGGAATATAGATGTGACAGGGTTCTACTTATGATCACCATGTGGTTCACAAGTTAAAGATAAGATATAAGCCTAGGGTTGATTACTAGTGAGCTCCCTATGATTTCTTGTGGGGACTAACATCTACTAATCATATAAGTGTTAGTATTTGGATTATTCTAGGTTATGGTGTGCTCCTAATACTCTAGTTCAATGGTTGTCCTTTATTCTTAAATAGATAAAGCTATGTTTTGTATGATTGGTCTCTCTCATTTTGGAAAGGACTTTAATACTACTTAAGGTTAGGCTCCATAGGAATTGAGGTGATCATCAATATATATGTTTAACATAAATGGTTTCTCTCTCTAGGAATGTCTTGAATAATATCCTAGGGTTCCTCTTAAAGATGATGATTTGAATACTTGGATGTATATCCAAGGTTTAGCTCAAGGGTTATTATTGTTCCTCTAATAATTGTTATATATAGAACTCTCACCTCTCTAGGTTTGATGTACAATAATATGGAATAGAGAAGGATATATATTTCTAAAGTGGATCTCCTTGTTATATTTCCAAGATTCAAGTAGAATGGATATCATAGGATTTATGATAAGGATATGGATTAGTTTAAGACATGGAGAAGATAGGTGAATAATAGTTTCTCCAATTATTGTTACTTGATTTCCAATTAAATGGATGTTCATATTTTGTGGCAAGGATTACCATGCTATAATCTTTTATAAGATCAAGCAATTGATCATTGAGTAAAGTGTTGTTGTGTTGATTATTAATTCCATTTGATCTAACCCCTTAGATCAAATCATCTCTACCCAAAACAAGGTTTTAACAAAGGCACATTGAGGTTTATAGCGCTTGACTTGATGAGCTACTTCAATTCCACCAAGGTCAAGTGAAACTTCGATTCATCGTGATCATGTTTACTTTAAAGCGCGAAAATTCCCCAGATTTTCTATGCATGAATGCAATGCACACATCTGATTCCTCTATTTTTGTAACCCCATTACCTGGGATATTACACCGGTGACGGCTAATGTCGCTGGTGGAAGGCTAGCATTCGGCTGCGGCGGTTCCCAGGGCGTGTGCGGTGTCTCAGGACAACGCGATCCGCGCTCGGTGTCTCCGGCGGCAACTATGGCCAACCTAGGATGGTCGCCGGCGTGCGTGCCCGACCTAAAGAAAGGCGGCGGTCCTAGGGTCTCTCTTGGACGAAGATGAAGACTTACCTAAGGTTTGCTCTTCTCGATATGGCAGGAGTGTTGAGTTCGGAGCGCGCGCGGCGAATGTAACAATGCTTTCTTTGCCCGGAGTTTGCTCGGATCGGTGGTATTCGGTCGTGCGCACCCATGCTTTTATTCCGGCCGATTGGTTCCGGAGGGAGCGGCACAAAGCTCGAGTTCGTGTTGGCATCAAGAGACATTTTGGTCCATGATGCAGTTAGATGAAGGGAATAACATGAAGGCCGGGGCGCAGTAATAGCTAAGGGAGGTTCAAGTCTCCGCGTTGTTGAGGGACTTGCTTGGTCTCCCGGGCTTCGCAGCAGTCGTATGGAAGTGGGGGCGGCAGCACATGTGAAGTTCAGAGTCCTACCTTTTAGGGTGAAAACCAGGTCTGGCCTTAACTGGTTGTGCCTAGCAATGACCTTGTTGGAGGTATTGTTTTGAGAGCGGGGACTATGTTCAGAATGAAAACCTAAGATCTTTGGCCGGACGACGACGGCGCTGGTGTACCGTTTCCTTTTTGGAGGCGTCGTTTTTAGAGATTATGTATTTCAGGTGTTGTCTTGGTGGTGGTTGTATTGCTGTTGCTAAGCCTAGGATGTTATAGCGTGATTTTTGTTTATTAGTTTTATTTTCTTTTTTTAGTTGTGTGCATCCGTACTATTATTACGGTGTTACGTTGTTGCAAAGGCTGAGTGTAATTGATATCTTTTAATATTAATATATTCTCTTTATCGAAAAAAAATTTGGTCCAAAATCTGCTAGCGGGTCCACGGATAGGAAGTCGTTTTCCGTATGCTGGTAACAAATTGACATGTGTAGGTAAATATAAGAATAACCGCTCTGGACGCTGCAATGCCTGCAACTCGTGGAGGCAGTTCTCCATTGACTGGCGTTGGCGCTCGAGCAGTGCTCCATGAGGCAGCCCGACGAGTGGCGAGATGCACGGAAGCACCAGGTCGTCGTCATGCCCCCCGTTGCGCACCTGTGTATTGTATCTGTATCACGTTGTATTAGAAAAATGATCAGCTGTTGTGTGGGCCCACCAAACACCTGGACCAATGGTAGCCTGACTTCCACCAGGAGCATATGCCGGCCGGTTGAACTTGAACGATGCATTTTCCTAAAGAGCTCCCCCTAAAAAAAAGTGAAGAGATGCAATCACAATCGGTAGCATACTATCATGATAATGCACATGGTTGTTGACTCAGGTGTGCCGATGCAACAGTACCATGGTACAATTGCAATTTTCTTCGATTTTCCTTCTCCCTTTTGAACTTGCGGAGAGATAGTATCATGTTCGTTTCCTTATAGACTCGTGGTTCACTTCTTTTCCAGACTCGATCGGTAGCACGCATAGTACTGCAATGCATTAGCAGCTAATTAAAAACTGTAAATTTCAGCCTAATTACCCGACATATATAAAGGTAGACGCTCTCGCGAGGAGGGAAGAGAGTCAGCGCTGTCCTACATGTACGTCCCAATATGCCATATGTTTTTCAGTGTTTCTAAGCAGACGCTCTCGCGAGGAGCAGTGGCGGAGCCAGGAATTGAATTAAGCTGGGTCGAATAAATAAGCTCTAAATTTTTTTGGGGCAAAAAATCACATGTAATAAACAAAAAATGGTCCAAACAGATGCATTTGTCATATTTCACCAAGTAGAAGTACAAACTGACTAAAAAACAAGAACTACATGACCCCTGAAATTTTCCGATGCTTTCTTCCAATTTGTAAACCCCGACTTTGTGAAAACATCCGATCCAAAGTGCTTACCATTGTTTGAAGATTTGAAAAGAAAACAATGGAAACAATATGCAGCATTCTTCTCCACACTATACTCTAACCAATCATACTTGCTATACCATGCATCTAGAAATGATCGCCTATCCAGATTTTTGGGATAACTATGACCAACTAAACGATTACGACCTCTCGACAAATATGCCCATCGCATTTTATCTCTAATTTCAGGGGTACCATATGATTCAATTGGTCTCCGAATTCCGGGATCGGGAACCACATTTGCTAGATCAAAGATTTCCGGAACATTTGCCTACAACAATGAAAATAAAACAAACTATGAGGAAACAAACTAGACAAATATGTATCAAAACTCAAGACAAGTGGGGCAAATTCAACCTTTGTGCGTGTCCTCTTGTCTTCTTCTGCTGCCTCAGCGGCCTCCCCTTTTTCAATCCAGGCAGCCAGGTTAGCCTCATCGCTGGAGTCCATCGAAGGCGGCCTCCGGACCAGAGATGAGGGAGAGCGCAGCGGCGCCCAGTGTTGCAGCACCGTGGAGCCTGGAGAGGGGCGGGGGGCGAGCAGCGGACAGCCGGCCGTGCGCGGCGGCGGTTAGGGACGGCCGGACGGGCGGGCGTGGGCGTCCCGGCGCGTGGCGGGAGCGAGGGAGGGCGGCGACGGTCAGGGACGGCCGGACGGGCGGCCGTGGGCGGCGGTCTGGAACGAGGCGTTCCAGCGCGTGGCGGGAGCGAACGAGGGCGGCGGGAGCGAGCGAGGCGTGGCGGCGCGACGATGGAATTGGGGATTAGGTCGGGGGCTCGGCCGTCGGGCTCTGTTTCCTTTGTACGGGAGCGAGCAAGAGCGATGGGAATTTTTTTGCTCCAAAAAGTGAGCCGGGTCGGCTGCCCAGGCTCGACCCGGTGTTGGCTCCGCCAATGGCGAGGAGGGAAGAGAGTCAGACGCTCTCTAGATAAGAAGTCCATCTATAAATTTGTCTAACAATATTCCACACTTTCTAGAAAGAGATAGTCATACTATTCTTTGATAGCTCATGTCACAAAGGTTGGTGTGTTTCTCATCTATTGGGAGGGAATATAAGATCCGCTATAAACATCAGACTAGTTGGTCTGCTGGTGCTATGCCGGTGGAGATGAGGGCCCAGAAAATTCCAGCTAATTTCTTCAAGGATAACGGCAGCTGATGGAGATGTTCTGAAGAGATGTCAACATATGATGCAGGTGTAGCATTCCCCACACCGAAAGAAAAGAAAACTCGACATGCGTAGACTAGCTGGTGCACCAAACACAAAGAAGAATATGCACCGGCTATCACGCAAAAGAAATATCGCATCTAGCACAGTCACCTAGTTGGCTAATGATGTTCTTGCCGGAACACCTGATACTCAATTACTCATAGGGGGTCAGAGAACGAGAGTACGTCCATTAAATCCAGGGAGACTGAAGAATGTTTACCTTCGTTCAGTTTCTTTCTGTGCGTAGTATATGCGTGCTATAATTTCTAAACGAGATCTGAGTATTATCGTCAAATGCCAAATGTTCTGAGATAAGTAAATTAATAGCGTTTCAAAATTGGAACTATGTTTGCTTGTTCCATGGAACCTTTCAGAAAGAAAAGCTGAATGAAAAGGGAAAGGAAAGAGCACGCATGGCTTTGCTCGGGACTTGGGAGCTTTGACGGACCAGCTCTTCCACCACCAAGAACGAGGTTTATGCTACACGACGCCTTCGCTATCGTGGAATCGCGAGATTTCATTTTCTCGTCGGTTTGGTAAAGCGAGAAAGGGATATTCACACTGTTTCCTGAAATAAACCGTTGAATATTTTGAAATATGGACAATACGCGTCTAGGGAGGAGAACGAACCGGAAAGAGACGGAAAGGACTGGAAAGAAATTTGGGATCTTTCTTTTGTGAAACACAGACGTAGACGCTTATATATACGCACATACACTTACCTCTATAAATACGTGCATGTATACTCTATCCTATGAGCACCTCCAAGACACTGCGTGTAATAAATTTCATCCAACAGGTCTTAATATTGACGTAGTCAGCACAGACATCTCGCTGTCAACGGAACCGTCGAAAACTTCCATTGAAAATATTCCGCTTTTAATGAGACACCAAAGTGTTAAACCTAGAGTTTAAACTCTTGTGAGATTGGGGTGTCACTACCCTCCTAACCATCCAACTACAGATTGGTTCTCAAAAATCCAGGAATCAAATAGTGTAAAATCAGATGTGGACTAAATAAGGACACATGATTGCCGAAACAAAGAGACCCCTTGAATCACCGAGCAACTCACGTGAATCACCCTTGGATTGCTCGGTTTGACGAGAGCAGGGGATAGTTTGAAAATGAAAATGTCACATACTGTTCTCGGCAAATTAACCATGCAAAACAACCGTAAGACGGGAATTTCGCATTAGTAGGAAAACTAAATTTCGATTGTGTGCCTTTGTTCAAAAAAAAAAAATTCGATTGTGTGCCTCTGTTGGAAATCGCCGTTCCGTTTTCTTAAAAGATTTCATTTCTTTTTCCGTTTAGTAAAATTTAGTTTCCGTTTTTGCGGAAAAGTCGAAAAGTTCTGGCTCGTGTTTCACCGCTGCTGGGTCAAAGCACGACGCCGGAGGCTGGACAGAGCATCAGCATGTCGCACAGTTTTTCTGAAAGTGGGTCGTGGTACTAGCGAGTGGCACGGCGCCCGGGCAGCCCAATCTCGCTCTGACCTGAGGTGTACGTTTGCTCAGTGTCAAGTTTGAACGATGGTCCAATTCAGAAAAAGAAAAAAAATGAACGATGGTCAAGAACTCGTGATCGTCCGAATCCGTGACACGCCTGCGTCTTTCTTGACCCGTAACGGCCTACCAGGATAGTACGCGGTGTATGTAAAGTGGACACGGTCCACGGCCAGGACTGATAGCAAGTTTGACGAGGGACGCAGACTTTCTTGAAAGCAAATGCGTGAACCGGTATTCGACCGGAATGGTATTAGACTAGTCACAATCCATATTATCATATAGAAGAATCGTGCATATGATATCAACTATATGTTACTATTTTCACAATATATAGTATCATATACTAGTATCATACATTTTTTATTAACTGTTTTGTAGTATGCTATGATCTACTACACTGCCACATCAATATTTTGCATGCATAAAATGCATGATACTACCTATGATATTCCTATTATGGATAGTCTTAAACTAGTCACAATGAAAAGTATCATACACTAGTATCATGCACATGATACTAGTTTATGATACTACCCCCATAATGCATAATGTTATAAGATAGTATCATAGTATCATCACATTTAATATTTTGTAGAATCTCAATGTAAATTTGTGTACATGATGTGTTTGGGGAGTGATGTTTTGGCACATGGGAGCATATGCTCCCTTTATTTTGAAATACATGTTAGACACATTTTAAAATGTCAAAAAAATTAAAACAAAAATTTCGCACGTACATCTTCATGTGCTACGCGCTCACAAAGTCGTTTCATGAAAAATCGACATGTCATGAGGCGTGTGTAAAAAAGACAAAATTCGGTGCTGAAACAAAGACTTATCACAAGATAAATTTTCTCTTTTTCGCTTAGACTACAAAAAATATCATTTTTTCATGAAACTTGACGAATACACATATATTATGGAGATGTACATGTATATTTTTTTGTCAAAATTTTTTAACACTTGGAAATATGTTTTTATGGTAGAGGGATCATGCTCACCCGGGAGCCGAATTGAGTTTCTGATGTGTTTGCCACTAAGTTTTCTAGTTTTACGTGCTATGATACGGTATCATATTATGATACCACTCTCATCTCTCACCTCATTAATTGGTGTGCCACATCAAATTTTTGCCAACATGACATGCATGATACTACTTATGATACTCCCATTGGGGCTAGTCTCATGTATCTGGCATATCAAAGAGCATCTCCAGCAACCCTTTTCCTTTATGATCTAAGCAACATCGTCGATTTGCAAAAGGGCCGTGTTTGGGTGGCGACTCTAGCTAGTCCCATCCTCCACAGAGTTTAAATAAAAAAAATTAGAAACTCCAAATTTTATTCATATATTTTTATATCTTACAACATAAATGCAACTTAAGAAAACTTAGAAAAAATTAAACTAAACTCTTGCAGTGAAGGCTGGTGCAGATGAACCACTTGTACACCTTGTTGTAGTCGGTGTCGTTGGGCTCCTATACCGCCTCCTCCTCCTTCTCTCCTTCACAACGTCACTAGGGCCGACGCCACTTTTGTTCACCTTGGCGCGACTAGGTCCGACGCTCGTCCTCTCGCAACTCCCTCTCGGGAGGCATGGGGTACCCGATGCGGTACAACGCTGAAGGAGTTTGTATGTGTATGTAAAACAAAATATTTACCTAACACCGATCACCCAAAATCTATCATGCAGTAACATAAACCGTGAGAAGGCTCGTCATATACTCACTAGGAGGATCACATAAGATTCGATGATGTAGTTGATGAAGAACTCGAGCAAGGCATCGAAGTCTGCCTGATGAACTCGGGCAGGGATCCGCCTAGTCGATACAGATCTGTAGGCATCCGCGGACAATGCTCCACATTCTTATTCCTTGAGGGTCGAACAAACGACCATCTGCAACGTTGCATGTGTTCATATTGTTCGTTCTAGCAAGACTTCGTCTTCATCGATGAAATAATACTTAAGTGATATCTTAGGTGCTAGTATGCGTGGAGAACCTCCACATCATGGAGAGACTATACACGGGGGAAGGAAAGAGCCAACCGAAGGGCTAAGTTGTATGCTTCGAGAGAGAGGAGGGGTCCTCTTTATATAGTGGGTCAAGGGGGCATCTTCTTGAGGGAGGGGAAGCTAATGCCACCCCTTGGACGCATGCCCTAGGGGAAACCCTAGGCCGCCTCCACCCCCCACACACTGACATGGGTATGCCTAATTGGGCTTAAGGTTTATGTCTTCCCGGTGCGTATTGCAAAGAAGCCCATGATGATGGAAGCCGAAGCCCGCAAGACGAAGCTTGTCGAGTAAGGAAAGGCCCACTACGGAGCCAACATATTCTTAGTTAGGCAAGTCACATATGTAAACCGATCCGAACTAGACTCTGAGACCTAGCCTCTTATATAAAGGCTAGTAGGAGCCAGCGGGAGAACATCGAATCTTTGCTGTGAACCCTAGCTTGTTCTAGTTTACGGTGCTTTAGCCTCATAATCAATCTGTCGGATAAGTCTTGTTTGTCTGACCTGTGGTGACCCGGCATACCACTGCATGGTGTAGTATGCAAGTCTGATATAACACCAATGAAACACCGTTCCACTAGTATTATATCGCTCAGAGTGGTACAACAGAAACATATGCGGGTCCAAGGCATGTCTATAGAATTACACAACGACTCTGTTACATAAGATCATCACAGCCTCCTACTTTACAATGAGGTAAAACTGCAAATAAACTCCAGAAGAACGACTCGTAGTCTAGCCTTATCACGAACTCTATTTGAAGAGTATTTAACTAGCTACGAGAGGCTATGAATAGATTCTAGCTAAATAGGAGCTAAGTTTAGGAAGCTAGTTCCTTTCTATTGCTAATCTAGGTTTTCTCCATGGTAGTTGTGGTGTTTGACTCTTTCGGCAGGTTCCTGTTCCCTTGAAGTATTTGTAGACTCCTCGATCTTCGAGTTGCACGGTAGATCCTCCTTCGATGCCTCCATATCTAAGCAGGGGATTTAAGAGTGGGATGAGTACGAGCGTACTCAACAAGTTCATTATAGGAAAGAGGTGTTTAATGCACTAGCTACAGCATTAGACCAGAAAGTCTAATACCAATGCGAGGTGTTCATAATCATTTCTTCAAGAGGTTGCTTTTATTCAGAAGAGCTATGTCCGTCAGCCTTCACCGGTTTACTAGAACTTCATGGAGCTCCTTTCCGGCCGCGTTCGCAGTTCCATATCCCGGAACAGGGAGTGACAAGTCACGATTCTTTACACTCGCAGAGGTGTGTTGCT
>NC_061508.1:59505592-59526004 GCF_022539505.1 Lolium rigidum
CCCTTCCGGTATTAAGTTGCAAACAACGGACAATTGCATTAAGTATGGTGCGTAATGTAATCAATAACTACATCCTCGGACATAGCATCAATGTTTTATCCCTAGTGGCAACAACGACATCCACATCCTTAGAACTTTCCGTCACTCGTCCCAGATTTAGTGGAGGCATGAACCCACTATCGAGCATAAATACTCCCTCTTGGAGTTAAGAGTAAAAACTTGGCCGCAGCCTCTACTAATAACGGAGAGCATGCAAGATCATAAACAACACATAGGTAATAGATTGATAATCAACATAACATAGTATTCTCTATCCATCGGATCCCAACAAACACAACATATAGCATTACAGATAGATGATCTTGATCATGTTAGGCAGCTCACAAGATCCGACAATGAAGCACATGAGGAGAAGACGACCATCTAGCTACTTCTATGGACCCATAGTCCAGGGGTGAACTACTCACTCATCACTCCGGAGGCGACCATGGCGGTGAAGAGTCCTCCGGGAGATGATTCCCCTCTCCGGCAGGGTGCCGGAGGCGATCTCCTGAATCCCCCGAGATGGGATTGGCGGCGGCGGCGTCTCTGGAAGGTTTTCCGTATCGTGGCTCTCGGTACTGGGGGTTTCACGACGAAGACTATATGTAGGCGGAAGGGCCGGTCAGGAGGCGACGCGAGGGGCCCACACACCAGGGCCGCGTGGCCAAGGTCCAGGCCACGCCGCCCTGCTGTGTCGCCACCTCGTGGCCCCACTTTGTCTCTCCCTCGGACTTCTGGAAGCTTCGTGCAAAAATAGAACCCTGGGCGTTGATTTCGTCCAATTCCGAGAATATTTCCTTACTAGGATTTCTGAAACCAAAAACAGCGAGAAAACAACAACCGGCTCTTCGGCATCTCGTTAATAGGTTAGTGCCGGAAAATGCATAAATATGACATAAAGTATGCATAAAACATGTAGATATCATCAATAATGTGGCATGGAACATAAGAAATTATCGATACGTCGGAGACGTATCAGCATCCCCAAGCTTAGTTCTCGCTCGTCCCGAGCGAGTAAACGATAACAAAGATAATTTCGGAGTGACATGCCATCATAACCTTGATCATACTATTGTAAGCATATGTAATGAATGCAGCGATCAAAACAATGGTAATGACATGAGTAAACAAATGAATCATAAAGCAAAGACTTTTCATGAATAGTACTTTCAAGACAAGCATCAATAAGTCTTGCATAAGAGTTAACTCATAAAGCAATAAATCAAAGTAAAGGTATTGAAGCAACACAAAGGAAGATTAAGTTTCAGCGGTTGCTTTGAACTTATAACATGTATATCTCATGGATATTGTCAATGTAAAGTAATATAACAAGTGCAATATGCAAGTATGTAGGAATCAATGCACAGTTCACACAAGTGTTTGCTTCTTGAGGTGGAGAGAGATAGGTGAACTGACTCAACATAAAAGTAAAAGAAAGGCCCTTCGCGAGAGGAAGCATTGATTGCTATATTTGTGCTAGAGCTTTGGTTTTGAAAACAAGAAACAATTTTGTCAACGGTAGTAATAAAGCATATGTGTTATGTAAATTATATCTTACAAGTTGCAAGCCTCATGCATAGTATACTAATAGTGCCCGCACCTTGTCCTAATTAGCTTGGATTACCGGGATTATCATCGCAATACACATGTTTTAACCAAGTGTCACAAAGGGGTACCTCTATGCCGCTCGTACAAAGGTCTAAGGAGAAAGCTCGCATTGGATTTCTCGCTTATGATTATTCTCAACTTAGACATCCATACCGGGACAACATAGACAACGAGATAATGGACTCCTCTTTAATGCATAAGCATTTAGCAACAATTAATGTTCTCATATGAGATTGAGGATATATGTCCAAAACTGAAACTTCCACCATGGATCATGGCTTTAGTTAGCGGCCCAATGTTCTTCTCTAACATTATGCATGCTCTAACCATTAAATGAGTGGTAAATCTCCCTTACTTCGGACAAGACGGACATGCATAGCAACTCACATGATATTCAACAAAGAGTAGTTGATGGCGTCCCCAGGAACATGGTTATCGCACAACAAGCAACTTAATAAGAGATAAAGTGCATAAGTACATATTCAATACCACAATAGTTTTTAGGCTATTTGTCCCATGAGCTATATATTGCAAAGGCGAATGATGGAAATTTAAAGGTAGCACTCAAGCAATTTACTTTGGAATGGCGGAGAAATACCATGTAGTAGGTAGGTATGGTGGACACCGATGGCATAGTGGTTGGCTCAAGGATTTTGGATGCATGAGAAGTATTCCCTCTCGATACAAGGTTTAGGCTAGCAAAGTTATTTGAAACAAACACAAGGATGAACCGGTGCAGCAAAACTCACATAAAAGACATATTGTAAACATTATAAGACTCTACACCGTCTTCCTTGTTGTTCAAACTCAATACTAGAAATTATCTAGACTTTAGAGAGACCAAATATGCAAACCAAATTTTAGCAAGCTCTATGTATTTCTTCATTAATGGGTGCAAAGTATATGATGCAAGAGCTTAAACATGAGCACAAAAATTGCCAAATATCAAATTATTCAAGACATTTTAGAATTACTACATGAGCATTTCCCGATTCCAACCATATAACAATTTAACGAAGAAGATTCAACCTTCGCCATGAATACAATGAGTAAAGCCTAAGGACATATTTGTCCATATGCAACAGCGGAGCGTGTCTCTCTCCCACACAATGAATGCTAGGATCCATTTTATTCAAACAAAACAAAAACAAAAACAAACGGACGCTCCAAGCAAAGCACATAAGATGTGATGGAATAAAAATATAGTTTCGGGGAGGAACCTGATAATGTTGTCGATGAAGAAGGGGATGCCTTGGGCATCCCCAAGCTTAGACGCTTGAGTCTTCTTAAAATATGCAGGGGTGAACCACCGGGGCATCCCCAAGCTTAGAGCTTTCACTCTCCTTGATCATATTGTATCATCTCCCTCTCTTGATCCTTGAAAACTTCCTCCACACCAAACTCGAAACAACTCATTAGAGGGTTAGTGCATAATAAAAATTCACATGTTCAGAGGTGACATAATCATTCTTAACACTTCTGGACATTGCACAAAGCTACTGGACATTAATGGAACAAATAAATTCATCCATCATAGCAAAAGAGGCAATGCGAAATAAAAGACAGAATCTGTCAAAACAGAACAGTCCGTAAAGATGAATTTTATTGAGGCACCAGACTTGCTCAAATGAAAATGCTCAAATTGAATGAAAGTTGCGTACATATCTGAGGATCACTCACGTAAATTGGCATAATTTTCTGAGCTACCTACAGAGAGGCAGGTAGAAATTCGTGACAGCAAAGAAATCTCTTTCTGCGCAATAATCCAAATCTAGTATGAACCTTACTATCAATGACTTTACTTGGCACAACAATGCAATAAAATTAAGATAAGGAGAGGTTGCTACAGTAGTAAACAACTTCCAAGACTCAAATATAAAATAAAAGTACTGTAGTAAAAACATGGGTTTTCTCCCATAAGTGCTTTTCTTTAACGCCTTTCAGCTAGGCGCAGAAAGTGTATATCAAGTATTATCAAGAGATGATGCATCGACATTACCTTGGGCTTTACCCTTACTTTCTTGTTCTTTTTCTTACTCTTTGACTTAGGGAATATATGTCTACCCCCGGGTGTAGAGGTGAATTTTAGGGTGCCTTCTCCCAAGTCTATGACTGCTCCCAATAGTTTCGACAGAGGATCTTCCGAGTGTGATTTGTCCTGTTCCTGCACATTCAATAACAAGATAATCAATAGATATTGTTCTCCCAAGAACGGTTGTATGCACACCCGCAGCTATTCCTTTAGGAATTATGACAGAGTTATCAATAAGGGTTATTCCTTCTCCCCCTTCAACAAATCCCCAAAGTTTCAAAGATTCATGAATACTCTTAGGCATTAGGCAAAATTGGGACATAATATCACAACTGGCATGAAGAGTTTGGTCACCGATAACAATTTTAATAGTAGGATCCCATAATGAAGGTTCGGAGTTCACTAAAACTTGATCAAGACGGTTACGAACATATCTATAATTTTCATTCAAGCGAGATGCACTTGTCTCAAGAGTGTTTAATCTATTATAAATGCTAATAAGGGCTGAATCAAAGTTATTAGCTGAATCATGTGATGCAACCAACTTCTTTATGGCATTAAAAACTTGATCCCCATTGCAATGAAGGAAATCTCCTCCCACTAGAGCATCCAGGGCATATCTATAGCGAATCATAAGACCAAAATAAAAATTACTAAGGAGCAAACTTAGAGTCATTTGAGGTTCAGCTTTACGATAAGAAGTAAAAATTCTGGACCAAGCATCTTTAAAACTCTCCTCATCCCCTTGTTTAAAAGTGAAGACTAATTCCTCAGGTGAAGAAGTAACAGGTGCAGAACTAGACATGGTAACAAAAGTAAAATGCAAGTAACTAATTTTTTTGTGTTTTTGATATATAGAGTGCAAGACAGTAAATAAAGTAAAGCTAGCAACTATTTTTTTTGTGTTTTGATATAATGCAGCAAACAAAGTAGTAAATAAAATAAAGCAAGACAAAAACAAAGTAAAGAGATTGGATTGTGGAGACTCCCCTTGCAGCGTGTCTTGATCTCCCCGGCAACGGCGCCATAAAAAGAGCTTGATGCGTGCGGTCGACACGTCCGTTGGGAACCCCAAGAGGAAGGTGTGATGCGTACAGTAGCAAGTTTTCCCTCAGAAAGAACCCAAGGTTTATCGAACCAGGAGGAGCCAAGAAGCACGTCGAAGGTTGATGGCGGCGGGATGTAGTGCGGCGCAACACCAGGGATTCCGGCGCCAACGTGGAACCTGCACAACACAACCAAAGTACTTTTCCCCAACGAAACAAGTGAGGTTGTCAATCTCACCGGCTTGCTCGTAACAAAGGATTAGATGTATAGTGTGGATGATGATTGTTTGCAGAAAATAGTAGAACAAGTATTGCAGTAGATTGTATTCGATGTAAAAGAATGGACCGGGGTCCACAGTTCACTAGAGGTGTCTCTCCCATAAGATAAATAGCATGTTGGGTGAACAAATTACAGTTGGGCAATTGACAAATAGAGAGGGCATGACCATGCACATACATGATATGATGAGTATAGTGAGATTTAATTGGGCATTACGACAAAGTACATAGACCGCTATCCAGCATGCATCTATGCCTAAAAAGTCCACCTTCGAAGTTATCATCCGAACCCCTTCCGAGTATTAAGTTGCAAACAACGGACAATTGCATTAAGTATGGTGCGTAATGTAATCAATAACTACATCCTCGGACATAGCATCAATGTTTTATCCCTAGTGGCAACAAGACATCCACAACCTTAGAACTTTCCGTCACCATCACAGCATTTAATGGAGGCATGAACCCACTATCGAGCATAAATACTCCCTCTTGGAGTTAAGAGTAAAAACTTGGCCGAGCCTCTACTAATAACGGAGAGCATGCAAGATCATAAACAACACATAGGTAATAGATTGATAATCAACATAACATAGTATTCTCTATCCATCGGATCCCAACAAACACAACATATAGCATTACGGATAGATGATCTTGATCATGTTAGGCAGCTCACAAGATCCGACAATGAAGCACATGAGGAGAAGACGACCATCTAGCTACCGCTATGGACCCATAGTCCAGGGGTGAACTACTCACTCATCACTCCGGAGGCGACCATGGCGGTGAAGAGTCCTCCGGGAGATGATTCCCCTCTCCGGCAGGGTGCCGGAGGCGATCTCCTGAATCCCCCGAGATGGGATTGGTGGCGGCGGCGTCTCTGGAAGGTTTTCCGTATCGTGGCTCTCGGTACTGGGGGTTTCGCGACGAAGACTATATGTAGGCGGAAGGGTAGGTCAGGAGGCGACGCGAGGGGCCCCACACACCAGGGCCGCGCGGCCAAGGTCCAGGCCGCGCCGCCCTGCTGTGTCGCCACCTCGTGGCCCCACTTCGTCTCTCCCTCGGACTTCTGGAAGCTTCGTGCAAAAATAGAACCCTGGGCGTTGATTTCGTCCAATTCCGAGAATATTTCCTTACTAGGATTTCTGAAACCAAAAACAGCGAGAAAACATCAACCGGCTCTTCGGCATCTCGTTAATAGGTTAGTGCCGGAAAATGCATAAATATGACATAAAGTATGCATAAAACATGTAGATATCATCAATAATGTGGCATGGAACATAAGAAATTATCGATACGTCGGAGACGTATCAAGGGGATCCTCTGTCTCCCCTTCTTTTTGTCCTTGTTGTAGATTTACTCCAATCTGCTATTAACAAAGCATTCAGAGATGGCATCCTTCAAGCTCCATTCTCCTCTACATACCAGATGGATTTTCCTGTTGTCCAATATGCTGATGACACACTCTTAATCATGAAAGCATGCACTGCACAAGTTTTGGCTATGAAAAGTATCTTGCAGAAATATGCAGACTCTATTGGCTTGCACATAAATTTCCACAAATCCTCTCTCATACCAGTAAACCTATCCACCCAGCAAGCAAATCTTTTTGCTGGACTTCTGGGATGCAATATTGCTACAATGCCTTTTACCTATTTAGGTCTAACCCTGGGCACAACTAAACAAAGTGTTCAAGACCTGATGCCTCTGATGGATAGAATTGAGCGCATAGTTTCGGAAACTTTCTTGATGATGAGCTACAGTGGAAGAGTAATAGTGGTGAATTCTTTACTCACTTCCATTGCAAATTTTACCATGTGTTCCATTCATATAAACCCAAAAAATTTAGAGCATATGGAAAGTTAGAAGGCATTTCTTATGGAACAAGAAAATAGAGGATGGTGAAAAGTGTAACTCCCTAGTTGCTTGGGATATGCTTTGCAAACCGAAGGAAAATGGGGGGCTTGGAATTTTAAATCTCAGAATACAAAATGAAGGACTCCTCCTCAAGTACTTACATAAATTTTACAACAAAGCAGACACACCTTGGGTTCGTCTACTATGGAATACTTACTATCTTGGCAAAGTTCCTCACAATATGGCTCCCTGTGGATCACCATGTGTCACATCCCGAAATTTTCTACATTTTGGAATGAAAAATAAAAATGAATTTAATGCTTGATTGTTTGAACTTGATTGAAAATCCACAAAGAATTAAAACTTTTTGGAGTTATTTAAACGTATTTTCCAAACTATTGTTTTCCGAATACTTTTGGCTTCAAGTATTTTCAAAATCAAACATATTTTGATTTTCAAAGTTTTCGAATCCTTAATGGATTTCTATTTAAGAAAATAAAACTATAGAAAACTATATTTATAAAATATTGTCAAAGTAGCCAACTAGGCTAAGTGCATATAATTATTATTTATTTTCACAAATGGATTTTAAATAGGTTCTTTGTTGTCCTAAAACACTATTTTGATTTTTACCAATTTTTATAAACTTATTTGGTATGTGTATGTTGAAACTATTCACATATAAGCATAATGGCATAGTAGTAATAAAATGATATAAAATAAAAATTTATAAAATTAAAAAAATCCCTTTATATCCTATACTGAGCAATATAATTTTACAAACTCGTAGAATTTTGTTTCACTCAAATCGGAATTATGAAACTCATTTTATAAAAGAAACAAGTAACAGAGAAAAGAAAAAAAAAACAAAACGGGCCGGCCACCCGGCCGACCGGACCAGCGGCGGCCAAGCCAGGCCCAGTCAGCCCAGCCGGACCGACCCCAGCCACCATCGATCAGATCGATCGATCTGATCCCGTAATATGTAAAACTTACCTCCACTTATATAAACTCTAATATCTCTATCTATACAACTCCGATTTCAGATCCGTTTGTTTCTACGCGTTTCTAACTTCGAGACCCACCTTTTCCACCGACCTATGGTCTATATAAACTCTCCACCAGACCGCAGTTTCGTTTTCCCTTTCATCTTCTCGAAATCCTACATCAACGAAATCTTAACTCGTTGATTTAACCACCAAAACTACCTCGAATCACCTCGGGCTCTACACGAACGTTGTAGATCTCGTCGAGATCTTTCAATCCCGACCAATATCATCTCTTTTCATCCACCATACACGGATAATTTCGCATCGCAAGGTGTCAGACCTGACAAAGGAAATCTTCAATTAGTTCGTCCTCGTTCCACGAAATCCAAATTCCTTTGGTGAGTATGTAGATCTGATCATGCTCTACAACTTTCATGTTGAAAGTTTTTCGATTTGACGTACGGATTTATCGCTTATCTACAGATCTATTTCGAGTCAACCGGAGCCAAATCGAGTTTCAAAACGATCTCGAATCGTCATGACCTCAACACGGAAGTTGTTTCTCTCGTCAAGATCTTTCAATTGCCGCAAGTTTCACCTTGTTTCGTTCACCGAGCAAGGAGAAAATCGTGTTGCAAGATTCAGATCTTATAAGGTATAATCCAGATCTTGTCAAACACATTAATCCGCTGTGAAAAGTAATTTGTGCGTTAGATAGATCTATTAATTCTATACAACTTTGATGTTGAAAGTTTTTCCATCTGAGCAAATTTTTCTGTCAACTTTATGACATTATCATGACATCAGCATAGTCAACTCAGTCTGGTCAAAGTCAAACTGCAGTCAGCAGTACGGTCAGCGGTATGGTCAGCAGTACAGTCAGCAGTCAACTGTACAGTCAGCAGTCAACTATACAGTACAGTCAGCGTCTCAGTCAAACTCGGTCAAACTAATTTTAAATGTAAATTTTAAATATCAGATTATGTGTCTAACTTAGAAATTCATTATAAAATCATCCAGAAGTCCAAAATTTACAAACTTTATATCGTTGGAAAGCTTATAACATGTAGAATCCAAATATGCAAGAATACTGTATATGTTATGTATTAGTTTTCGAATCATAATTCAAATGATTTAATTAATCCTTTTTCACTATAAAAATTATATCAAATAATCTACTAGTCCAAATTTAACAAATTTGTACTTTCTGGAATCCTCAGATCATGTACTTCAACTTGGTATAGGAGTTGTACAACTTTGACACGTGCACAAACTTGCTTTAGTAAAATCTATACAAATCGGTAATTTGACGATAATTCAAATTCTATAAATTATTTTTGAATAATTCCAATTGGTCTAATCTTGTACTACTGTAACCTATCCAGAGAAGTCAAGTTCATATTTTTACAACCCATAATGCTTGCTGTAGCTAATTAATATGGTTGTATACGTAAAGTAAATACTCGATTAATGGTTTTTTAAATCAAATTAAATGTCCAGAATACTTTATTAACATTGCACATATCAGAGAGCACCTAATACAACATATACACTCTACCTCTCTTGTGAAATAAATTGGTGCATAGCATGCATGCATGTCTATGATTGTTCATATCGAATGTTGTTTGATTTTGTTGTTGTTGTTGAATGGTGTGTTTATGTTGTGCTATATTTTATATTATAGTTCGTACGGAGAGGCACGTATTTTGATTAAGAGAAGTGAACGCACTTCGACTACCAAAAAGGCAAGTGACATTTCAAATCCTACTTATTTTCTTTATGCATTAGTGTTTTGAAACTAGTATGCATGGTAGGATTTTGTTTTCAAAATTAAAGTATTATGCTATGCTTAGCAAACCCTAGTAGTGTGTAGCAACTCCTGAACCCATTGCTATGATGCTTTAATTTTTGCTTTGCAACATCAAATGTCAAATGATGTTTCGTTATTGGTTGTGAGTGTTTGAAAATTTAAAATTAACAACCCTAATGAAACACCTGGGTGGATTGGTTGATTGGTGGGCGGTTGCTCGGGTCCACGCCCCGAGTGGGCTAAAGTGGTGAATCCCCGAGAGTTCGTATTTGTAGAGTGGTCGCTTTTGACTGCACACCTGGTTTTCACCAGGGGATCGTGTGGGGGTTTACTACCTGTAAGGGGTTTTAAGCTTGTGAGTTCCACTTGTGGTTGGCCACCCAGGATTAAAGAGATTTCCAAGTCGTCCATGTTTTAGTTAGCTTCTAGTGCAGCCTTATGGTATTATGGGCTCTGCCGAGATTAAGTAAGTTGTGGGGGTTCAACTTGTGGCTAGACAGCGGGTGGAGGCGACGGCCAAGGGAACGAGTCTAGTTTGTATGGTTGAATTCTTCTTCTGAAAGATCTTGTCTCATTCTTCTCTTGGGAAGGGTGGGTCGTAAGGTGAAAGTGCACAACCTCTCGAGAGTTAAACCTAAGATCTTAGCCGTGTCCCCGGTTATGGACAATTTGAGCTTCTAGGCAGGGAATGTACGGAGGAATCTCATCACCTTTTCTGAATGTATTTAAAATTTGATCAACCTTGGAAAACTCATGGGAGATATATCCATGTGATTATTCTAAAACCCATGGAGGATTTATCCATGGTGTGATTTCATAATGTCATTCAGAGATTTTCAAAATGTTTTGTTTTAAATAAAATGTAGGATAAAATTGGCTTTATGCAAATTTGCCTAAACTCCACTTGCCAAATATCATGTAGATAGTCATGCCCAAAACATCCACCATGTAAGTGTCATTTGCCAGTACATCATTGTACTGACCTCCATTCGTGGGGCTGCATATTCAAACGTGCAGGATTTTCTGAGGAGAAGTACGTGGTAGGATCTCGAGTCTACATTCCAACATGACTGCCTGTGGCACATGAAGATGATGAAGGCTCATTGATGATTTACATGTCCGCTGTGTTTATTCTGAGCTAGTCCATGTGACTATGCAATTTGTAAGGTTTTATTGTACCATCTGGATCAACGATGTAGTAATTTGATGCTATTGCAATGATTACTATATTTTGTAATGTGTGTGCTATCAGTGATCCCGGGAATAGCACTATACACAGGTATCTTGCCTTTATTAAAAGGTAGGGTGCTACAGAATGGTATCAGAGCATAGTGTTGCCTGTAGGATCGAGACCCTAGGTTTGGATTAGAAATAGGAAGACCCTAGAATGAAAAATGTGTCTAATCCTATTTTCAATCAAAAAGATGTTTGGATTTTGGAACCTCTTGTATTCTCATCTATTCCATTTTCAAAATTGTTTTCCTCCTTTCTTTAGATGACCCCTTATCAAAACTATCAAAAAGGACCGATGAAGACCGTGAGCCTGAAGTTTGGAACTGATGCTTCATGAGATATTCTTCGACTCTGCAAGAAGTGTTTTCATAGAAGACCAATGAAGAACTTGAAGAAGACTTCGATGCAGACTGCACAACACATGAAGATACACCGAAGTACTAGAATAGAAACTTGATGCATCCAATATAGAAATAGACTAGACCACCATTAGTTCTCTTTTAGCGAACCAACGATAAAGTAACAAAGTATTGATCTTACCAAATTGAGGTATGACCATACTAGTTATTTTGTGTTTGAAAAATGTTGTTTGATGCTTGTTAGATGTTGTTTGTTAGATGTTTTCCTTGATATGATGTATTTGGGTAGGAACCTTCTTTAGAATCTTTCTATCTATTCTCATCTATACCCAGTCCAGAGAATGTTTTCTCGGCAACTCGCTATGAAGAAAACTTTAGTAAACCAACCTTCATGTCCCTGTCAAGATGACGAACCGTTGATTGGGAGATACACAAAACTTTAGTTAAGGATCGATAGAAATGTTTTCAAAACAATGCAAAAATGGGGATTGAAACATTGATTCAATTCTCCATAGAAATTTTTAACAAACTTGTGAGGTTGACAAAGTGTTAGAATACGAGATTCAATAAATCAAATACGGAGAAATGATCTGGTTGCAGGATGGATTGATCACCCTTCCTACTACTCTTATTATTCGCTACCGTAATATTGACTTTGCGAATCTAGAGAGACATACCTACGAAAGAGATGACGCCGATAAGCCTGAACCTTAGGGTGGAGAAATATTATACCCTTATAGTAGGCAAGTGCTGCCAAGCGTAGGACTACGTTTAGTTTGAAAATCTAGCCTCTAGATGAAGAGTGGCGGAAGGATGTCGAAGACACCAAGAAGAAAAAGATGAAAGATGACATGAAGTTTACACATCTTGGTCTCTTGATTGACCCAAAGAGTGACCATCAGTGTCAGAAGTAGTTTAACAACCAACCATTTGGATTAGAAGCCTTACTACGAAGAAAACCTATTCGGCTCACCTTGGAGAGATATGTTGTTCACTATATGTGAATAAACATTCATCTATTGGATTTGACTCAGAAGCCCTAAGCCATAGATGTTTTCAAAAGATGGTCTGAGGTCAAGTCATATCCTCGGATGTGCCAAGCCATAACCAAGATTAGCTTAGCCTAAACCCAGGACCTAAGACTACCTAACAAAAGTCACTTTTAAGGGTGGTAGAAGCCGTACCCTTAGATTTATGGATTTACACCAGATACCGCATGAGATGGTACTTGGAGAAGGTATCACAAGGAGTTCCCCATGAGTATACTTAGGATAATGCCCAAGAGATGAGTACCGTCATAAGATTGGATACAATTGATGGCATGACCGCATATGATTTAGTGTAACGTTTTCAAAGCCCAAGGATAACTTTCGAAATCTCCTCGGAGATGTTTGAAAAGAAAGCAATAGTGAACAAGAACCTATTAGAAGACGTTAACCCAAACCTTTTCCTTCTAGCCTTTCTCAAATCTCGAGGACGAGATTTCTTTTAAGGGTGGTAGTCTGTCACATCCCGAAATTTTCTACATTTTGGAATGAAAAATAAAAATGAATTTAATGCTTGATTGTTTGAACTTGATTGAAAATCCACAAAGAATTAAAACTTTTTGGAGTTATTTAAACGTATTTTCCAAACTATTGTTTTCCGAATACTTTTGGCTTCAAGTATTTTCAAAATCAAACATATTTTGATTTTCAAAGTTTTCGAATCCTTAATGGATTTCTATTTAAGAAAATAAAACTATAGAAAACTATATTTATAAAATATTGTCAAAGTAGCCAACTAGGCTAAGTGCATATAATTATTATTTATTTTCACAAATGGATTTTAAATAGGTTCTTTGTTGTCCTAAAACACTATTTTGATTTTTACCAATTTTTATAAACTTATTTGGTATGTGTATGTTGAAACTATTCACATATAAGCATAATGGCATAGTAGTAATAAAATGATATAAAATAAAAATTTATAAAATTTAAATCCCTTTATATCCTATACTGAGCAATATAATTTTACAAACTCGTAGAATTTTGTTTCACTCAAATCGGAATTATGAAACTCATTTTATAAAAGAAACAAGTAACAGAGAAAAGAAAAAAAAAACAAAACGGGCCGGCCACCCGGCCGACCGGACCAGCGGCGGCCAAGCCAGGCCCAGTCAGCCCAGCCGGACCGACCCCAGCCACCATCGATCAGATCGATCGATCTGATCCCGTAATATGTAAAACTTACCTCCACTTATATAAACTCTAATATCTCTATCTATACAACTCCGATTTCAGATCCGTTTGTTTCTACGCGTTTCTAACTTCGAGACCCACCTTTTCCACCGACCTATGGTCTATATAAACTCTCCACCAGACCGCAGTTTCGTTTTCCCTTTCATCTTCTCGAAATCCTACATCAACGAAATCTTAACTCGTTGATTTAACCACCAAAACTACCTCGAATCACCTCGGGCTCTACACGAACGTTGTAGATCTCGTCGAGATCTTTCAATCCCGACCAATCTCATCTCTTTTCATCCACCATACACGGATAATTTCGCATCGCAAGGTGTCAGACCTGATAAAGGAAATCTTCAATTAGTTCGTCCTCGTTCCACGAAATCCAAATTCCTTTGGTGAGTATGTAGATCTGATCATGCTCTACAACTTTCATGTTGAAAGTTTTTCGATTTGACGTACGGATTTATCGCTCATCTACAGATCTATTTCGAGTCAACCGGAGCCAAATCGAGTTTCAAAACGATCTCGAATCGTCATGACCTCAACACGGAAGTTGTTTCTCTCGTCAAGATCTTTCAATTGCCGCAAGTTTCACCTTGTTTCGTTCACCGAGCAAGGAGAAAATCGTGTTGCAAGATTCAGATCTTATAAGGTATAATCCAGATCTTGTCAAACACATTAATCCGCTGTGAAAAGTAATTTGTGCGTTAGATAGATCTATTAATTCTATACAACTTTGATGTTGAAAGTTTTTCCATCTGAGCAAATTTTTCTCTCAACTTTATGACATTATCATGACATCAGCATAGTCAACTCAGTCTGCAGTGTCAAACTGCTACGATCAGCAGTACGGTCAGCAGTATGGTCAGCAGTACAGTCAGCAGTCAACTGTACAGTCAGCAGTCAACTATACAAGTACAGTCAGCGTCTCAGTCAAACTCGGTCAAACTAATTTTAAATGTAAATTTTAAATATCAGATTATGTGTCTAACTTAGAAATTCATTATAAAATCATCCAGAAGTCCAAAATTTGCAAACTTTATATCGTTGGAAAGCTTATAACATGTAGAATCCAAATATGCAAGAATACTGTATATGTTATGTATTAGTTTTCGAATCATAATTCAAATGATTTAATTAATCCTTTTTCACTATAAAAATTATATCAAATAATCTACTAGTCCAAATTTAACAAATTTGTACTTTCTGGAATCCTCAGATCATGTACTTCAACTTGGTATAGGAGTTGTACAACTTTGACACGTGCACAAACTTGCTTTAGTAAAATCTATACAAATCAGTAATTTGACGATAATTCAAATTCTATAAATTATTTTTGAATAATTCCAATTGGTCTAATCTTGTACTACTGTAACCTATCCAGAGAAGTCAAGTTCATATTTTTACAACCCATAATGCTTGCTGTAGCTAATTAATATGGTTGTATACGTAAAGTAAATACTCGATTAATGGTTTTTTAAATCAAATTAAATGTCCAGAATACTTTATTAACATTGCACATATCAGAGAGCACCTAATACAACATATACACTCTACCTCTCTTGTGAAATAAATTGGTGCATAGCATGCATGCATGTCTATGATTGTTCATATCGAATGTTGTTTGATTTTGTTGTTGTTGTTGAATGGTGTGTTTATGTTGTGCTATATTTTACATTATAGTTCGTACGGAGAGGCACGTATTTTGATTAAGAGAAGTGAACGCACTTCGACTACCAAAAAGGCAAGTGACATTTCAAATCCTACTTATTTTCTTTATGCATTAGTGTTTTGAAACTAGTATGCATGGTAGGATTTTGTTTTCAAAATTAAAGTATTATGCTATGCTTAGCAAACCCTAGTAGTGTGTAGCAACTCCACGAACCCATTGCTATGATGCTTTAATTTTTGCTTTGCAACATCAAATGTCAAATGATGTTTCGTTATTGGTTGTGAGTGTTTGAAAATTTAAAATTAACAACCCTAATGAAACACCTGGGTGGATTGGTTGATTGGTGGGCGGCTGCTCAGGTCCACGCCCAGAGTGGGCTAAAGTGGTGAATCCCCGAGAGTTCGTATTTGTAGAGTGGTCGCTTTGATCGCACACCTGGTTTTCACCAGGGGATCGTGTGGGGGTTTACTACCCGTAAGGGGTTTTAAGCTTGTGAGTTCCACTTGTGGTTGGCCACCCGAGGATTAAAGAGATTTCCAAGTCGTCCATGTTTTAGTTAGCTTCTAGTGCAGCCTTATGGTATTATGGGCTCTGCCGAGATTAAGTAAGTTGTGGGGGTTCAACTTGTGGCTAGACAAGCGGGTGGAGGCGACGGCCAAGGGAACGAGTCTAGTTTGTATGGTTGAATTCTTCTTCCGAAAGATCTTGTCTCATTCTTCTCTTGGGAAGGGTGGGTCGTAAGGTGAAAGTGCACAACCTCTCGAGAGTTAAACCTAAGATCTTAGCCGTGTCCCCGGTTATGGACAATTTGAGCTTCTAGGCAGGGAATGTACGGAGGAATCTCATCACCTTTTCTGAATGTATTTAAAATTTGATCAACCTTGGAAAACTCATGGGAGATGTAACCATGTGATTATTCTAAAACCCATGGAGGATTTATCCATGGTGTGATTTCATAATGTCATTCAGAGATTTTCAAAATGTTTTGTTTTAAATAAAATGTAGGATAAAATTGGCTTTATGCAAATTTGCCTAAACTCCACTTGCCAAATATCATGTAGATAGTCATGCCCAAAACATCCACCATGTAAGTGTCATTTGCCAGTACATCATTGTACTGACCTCCATTCGTGGGGCTGCATATTCAAACGTGGAGGATTTTCTGAGGAGAAGTACGTGGTAGGATCTCGAGTCTACATTCCAACATGACTGCCTGTGGCACATGAAGATGATGAAGGCTCATTGATGATTTACATGTCCGCTGTGTTTATTCTGAGCTAGTCCATGTGACTATGCAATTTGTAAGGTTTTATTGTACCATCTGGATCAACGATGTAGTAATTTGATGCTATTGCAATGATTACTATATTTTGTAATGTGTGTGCTATCAGTGATCCCGGGAATAGCACTATACACAGGTATCTTGCCTTTATTAAAAGGTAGGGTGCTACACCATGGTGGCGTGCTATTTTCAATCTCTCTCCCATTTCCAGGGGAATCTCCATGAGTCATATTAATGATGGACGCACCACTCTATTCTGGAAAGATAAATGGCTGCAGAATATTAACTCAGAAGAATTCCCGAGAGCATTTTCCTATACCAAAATGAAGATATTTCAGTTAGAGAATTCTTACCGCCGGCTCACTTATCACAGAACTTCTCTTAACCACTCTCACCACAAGGTCTTGCTGAAATTCAAACCCTACAAGGCCTAATAGAACACATTGATTTCTATGATGATACCCATGATTCTTGGACTTGTGAATGGGGTGCTATGAATTACTCATCCAGTGCTTACTGCATATATTGTTTCAGAGAATGCACAGCTCATGTCTCTTCTCTTGGCTCTGTAAGTCCAAATGTACCCCCAAGCTCAATTTTTTTGGTGGCTGGTCCTAGTGGATCGACTGAATACTAGAAATATGCTACGAAGAAGAAACTACATCTTAAACTCCTCATATAATTGTCTGATGTGCCCCTCACCGCCTGAAGAAACAATTGAGCACATGATATTTCATTGTGAATTCAGTAAATCTTGCTGGAACAGGTTGCAAATGATCTGGCCATAGAATGGAGACAGGCTAGAGCTTGTACAAAAATGACGTGCCTATTGGAAAAATCCCTTATACATGGAAATGATAATTGTGGGAGCATGGAGCATATGGAATGAAAGGAATAACATGATTTTCAATGGCATTGATCCGGACATTGACTCTTTTTCCAGGAGATTCAAATTTTGCTTTGCTGATACGTAGAACAAAGAAGGATCTGCATCCTTATATTAACAACCTTGTAGCCACTTTATAGAAACACTTCTCCTACTCCCCCTTTTTGTGTATCTTTTAGCTCTCTTCTAAAGATGTAAATTCAAGGTCCTCTTGACCCATTTTTAATATATTAAAATAGTAGGAGCCTTTCCTACTGTTAAAGGTTCAAAAAAAAATTTGATGACAATGTTAGGATGTTGGCTGAATTGCATGCTAGGTGCGAAAGAGAGGATGAAATTGCTAGAAATAATAGTATGACTAAACTTTTTACCATTACCACCACTAGTAGTGCTGAAGTCTAAAATGCTAGCAAACCTCCTGCCATTAATGGTAAAATAATTGGTGTAGGAAAAGTCCCCACTCCTTCTACAAAATTGCCTAGAACCACTGAAACTATTTCTGATAAGAGTGTTGAAATTTTTCGAAGTATGGGAGACAACATTCCTCTTACCTTTGATAATAATGACTTTGATTTTGATAGTTGCAATATCTCTGAAGTAATTATGTTACTACAAAAGGTTTCTAGAAGTCCTAATGCTAGTTCTATAAATATGGCTTTTACAAAACATATTACAAATGCTCTCATGCAAATCAGAGAAGAGAAGTTAAAACATGAAGCTTCTATTTCTAGGAAGTTATAAGATGGTTGGGAGCCCATCATTCAGATGAAAGTGAATGACTTCGATTGCAATGCTTTATGTGATCTTGGTGCGAGCATCGCTGTTATGCCTAGAAAATTTATGATATGCTTGATTTGCCACCTTTGGAACAATGTTATTTGAATGTTCATTTTGCTGATATTACTAAGAAGAAAACTTTGGGGAGATTTAATAATGTTTTTATTATGGTTAATAATAACCTTGTCCCCGTTGATTTTGTTGTTTTGGATATTGAATGCAATGCTTCTTGTCCTATTGTTTTGGGATTATTAAATATCAATTCCCACTCAAGAAGGTATGGAACACTTCTCTAGAAAGAAAAATAAGCTTCCTTGTGATTCTATTATTAGGACCAATTATGATGTTGATGCCTCTTCACTTGAAAATACTTGATTCAAGCTTTCTGCGCCTAGCTGAAAGGCATTAAAGAAAAGCACTCTTGGGAGATAACCCATGTTTTATTTATGTAATTTTTGTTTTGTTGAGTCTTGGAAGTTGTTACCTCTATAATAACCTCTCATTATCCTTTTTTATTTCGTTTTTGTGCCAAGGATAGCCTCTAATAGGAAGAAGGTAAGATTTGGGGAAGTTGCTGGTCCGAAAGCAGATTACATGCTTGCCACCAAAAAAATATTATTCTCAGCCAGAATGTTGGATTCATCTGAAAATGTTTGAGCATATTCCCCGGGTTATTATCTAACTTTCATTAGTTTTGCACTTTTCTATTTGAGCAACATAGGATTTTCTAAAAAAATCGATCTTTGTCTGCTGTGCTATTTTGACAGATTTCTGGCACTATTTGCATTTGCCTCTTAATCTTTTTCTTTTTGAGTTCTTTTGAGAGAAATAGAGAAGCTAATGTTTTAATGTATGCTTGACTTATGTTAGAACTGAACCAAAGTGGATTTTTTTATTTTAATTGCACTACTGTTGCTAATGAAAATTGTGTGAAGTTTTGGATGAAGGAAGTTTTCAAGTGTAGGGAGAGGAGAATGATGTGATGAGATGAAGGATGGACAAAAGCTCAAGCTAAGGGATTCCCATGTCACCCCAATAAATATCCAAGACGTACAAGAATCAAATCTTGGGGATGCCCAAGGAATTCCCTTCTTCAGCAACAAAAATATCATGTCATCTTTCAAGACACTATATTTTTATTGCTTCGCATATGCTATATGTGTTGTTCTTGGAGCATCTTTATTTTTCTTTATTTTCGTTTGATGTATTATATTTTTGTATCCCATCATACTTTTTTTGGAGAATGACACACTCCGTTTTCGTTGCATAGAACACTCTAGTTTTTACTCTTATTGTTCTATGAGTGTTCTTTTTTGATAGTACTGTGTTTAGCTCTTGTTTTCCACTCGTATTTTGTTTAGAGCTTGTTAGTTTTCTTTAGTTAGGTATGATTAGCTCTCTGTTCTTTATTGATTATTATCTAAGAGATTTGTTTCAAATAAATAGATTGGTATTGGAAACGAGTAAAATATTTCATGCGTATAGTGGTGCAAAAGGAAGCTTGTTTAGACTGCGTCTTAGACTTTAGCATGTCATGTTAGATGTTATTTTAATTATATGCGTAGTAGTTATTGTTGTATCATGACTTGTCCCAAATATTTGAGAGTGCTTAATGTGCCATTGAAAGAATCATGTGTTGTTTCCATCATACAAAATCATAATATTGTGGTATTCTCCTTTGATGCTTTATTTGGGTTGACTTGGCACATGCTTACACCATGTTATGACTACAAACCAGTCACCTCAAGACTCTATGGTCAATTAATTTTTGACTTGTAATATTACTTTATGCTTTGATTAATAATGTTTTGTCACTATGCATGATTATGACCATTATTGCTCTCTTAGTTGGCCGCTCCCAGTCTTTTGCTAGCCTTCACCTCTACTGAGTATGAGCTCTACTCATGCATCCAACTTCCAAGAAACCAAAGTTTGCCAATTGTGTCCACCATACCTACCTATATGTGGTATTTCACCGCCACTCCAAACTAAATTGCTTGTGTGCTACCTTTAAAACCTTCAAAAGCTATTACCTGCTTTGTGTTCCTGTTTTAGCTCATGAGGAAGTGTTGGGTGCTTTATTGTCTCTTTCATGTTTATTTGTCTTCACACCTTGACTAGCATGCATAATGTGCTAGTCCCTGCAAAAAGAGCAGGCAAACGGGTGCCCAGCCCACTAAATAGTATAAAATAAACAAATAATCAAATAAATCTCCTAACACTATGGACTTGAGAAATCATGAACTTAGCTTTTTCAAACAAAGGAGAAGATGAATTTTATTGTTCTCTCTATGGGAGTGATGACCCACAAGTAT
>NC_061508.1:59526104-59563621 GCF_022539505.1 Lolium rigidum
GCCTACTTAAAGCCTTCGTCGCGAAACCCCCAGTACCGAGAGACACGATACGGAAAACCTTCCAGACACGCCGCCGCCGCCAATCCCATCTCGGGGGATTCAGGAGATCGCCTCCGGCACCCTGCCGGAGAGGGGAATCATCTCCCGGAGGTCTCTTCATCGCCATGATCGCCTCCGGATCGATGTGTGAGTAGTCCACCCCTGGACTATGGGTCCATAGCAGTAGCTAGATGGTTGTCTTCTCCTCATTGTGCTATCATGTTAGATCTTGTGAGCTGCCTATCATGATCAAGATCATCTATTTGTAATCCTTCATGTTGTGTTTGTTGGGATCCGATGAATATTGAATACTATGTCAAGTTGATTATCAATCTATCATATATGTTATTTATGTTCTTGCATGCTCTCCCTTGCTAGTAGAGGCTCTGGCCAAATTGATACTTGTGACTCCAAGAGGGAGTATTTATGCTCGATAGTGGGTTCATGCCTCCATTAAATCTGGGACAGTGACAGAAAGTTCTAAGGTTGTGGATATGCTGTTGCCACTAGGGATAAAACATCGATGCTTTGTCTAAGGATATTTGTGTTGATTACATTACGCACCATACTTAATGCAATTGTCTGTTGTTTGCAACTTAATACCGGAAGGGGTTCGGATGATAACCCGAAAGTGGACTTTTTAGGCACGGATGCATGTCTGGATAGCGGTCCGTGTACTTTGTCGTAATGCCCCGATTAAATCTCATAGTACTCATCATGATATATGTATGTGCATTGTTATGCCTTCTTTATTTGTCAATTGCCCAACTGTAATTTGTTCACCCAACATCTGCTATCTTATGGGAGAGACACCGCTAGTGAACTGTGGACCCCGGTCCTTTTCTTTACATCTGAAATACAATCTACTGCAATTGTTCTTTACTGTTCTTTGCAAACAATCATCATCATCCACACAATACATCTAATCCTTTGTTTACACCAAGCCGGTGAGATTGACAACCTCACTATTACGTTGGGGCAAAGTTCTGTGATTGTGTTGTGCAGGTTCCACGTTGGCGCCGGAATCCCTGGTGTTGCGCCGCACTACACTCCTCCGCCATCAACCTTCAATGTGCTTCTTGGCTCCTCCTGGTTCGATAAACCTTGGTTTCTTTCTGAGGGAAAACTTGCTATTGTACGCATCACACCTTCCTCTTGGGGTTCCCAACGGACGTGTCGACTGCACGCATCAAGCTCTTTTTCTGGCGCCGTTGCCGGGGAGATCAAGACACGCTGCAAGGGGAGTCTCCACTTCCAATCTCTTTACTTTGTTTTTGTCTTGCTTTCTTTTACTTTATTTACTGCTTTGTTTGCTCTTATATCAAAAACACAAAAAAATTAGTTGCTAGCTTTACTTTATTTACTGTCTTGTTCTCTATATCGAAAACACAAAAAAAAATTAGTTACTTGCATTTACTTTATTTAGTTTGCTTTATTTACTACTGCTAAAATGGGTACTATTGAGAATACTAAGTTGTGTAACTTTACTAGCACAAATAATAATGATTTCCTATGCACACCTATTGCTCCACCTGCTACTACATCAGAATTCTTTGAAATTAAACCTGCTTTACTGAATCTTGTTATGAGAGAGCAATTTTCTGGTGTTAGTTATGATGATGCTGCTGCCCATCTTAATAATTTTGTTGAACTATGTGAAATGCAAAAGTATAAGGATGTAGATGGTGACATTATAAAATTAAAATTGTTTCCTTTCTCCATAAGAGGAAGAGCTAAAGATTGGTTGCTATCTCTGCCTAGAAATAGTATTGATTCTTGGACTAAATGTAAGGATGCTTTTATTGGTAGATATTATCCTCCCGCTAAAATTATATCTTTGAGAAGTAGCATAATGAATTTCAAGCAATTAGATAATGAACATGTTGCTCAAGCATGGGAGAGAATGAAATCTTTGGTAAAGAATTGCCCAACCCATGGATCGACTACTTGGATGATCATCCAAACCTTTTATGCAGGATTGAATTTTTCTTCGCGGAACCTATTGGATTCAGCTGCTGGAGGTACCTTTATGTCCATCACTTTGGGGGCGGCAACAAAGCTTCTTGATGATATGATGACAAATTACTCTGAATGGCACACAGAAAGAGCTCCACAAGGTAAGAAGGTAAATTCCGTTGAAGAAACCTCCTCCTTGAGTGATAAGATTGATGCTATTATGTCTATGCTTGTGAATGGTAGATCTAATGTTGATCCTAATAATGTTCCTTTAGCTTCATTGGTTGCCCAAGAATAACATGTTGATGTAAACTTCATTAATAATAATAATTTCAACAACAATGCTTATAGGAATAATTCTGGTAACAACTATAGGCCATATCCTGCTGCTAATGGTAATAGTTATGGTAATTCTTATGGGAATTCTTACAACAATAATAGGAGTGTACCCCCTGGTCTTGAAGCCATGCTTAAAGAATTTATTAGTACACAAACTGCTTTTAACAAATCTGTTGAAGAAAAGCTTGATAAAATTGATATTCTCGCTTCTAAGGTTGATAGTCTTGCCTCTGATGTTGATATTTTAAAATTGTAAGTTATGCCTAATAAGGATATTGAAAATAAGATTGTTACTACAGAAAATGCCATCCAAGTTCGAATTAATGAGAATATTAGATTGATGGCTGAATTGCATGCTAGGTGGGAAAGAGAAGAAAATGAAAAACTAGCTAAGGAGAATAATGTAGCTAAAGTTTGGACTATTACCACCACTAGTAATATTAATGATTCACATGTTGTTACACCTACTACTATCAATGGTAAAATAATTGGTGTTGGCAATGTTACTACTCCTAGTGTAAAGCGTGCAAAATTGCCTGAAACTGCTAAAACTGCTGAAATTGATAAAACTGCTGAAATTTTTCAAAATATTGGGGACAATGCTCCCATTGCTGTAGATCATAATGGTTTAGACTTTGATGATTGTCACATCTCTGAAGTTATAAAGTTCTTACAAAAGCTTGCTAAAAGTCCCAATGCTAGTGCTATAAATTTGGCCTTTACAAAACATATTACAAATGCTCTCATAAAAGCTAGAGAAGAGAAACTAAAACTTGAAACCTCTATTCCTAGAAAGTTAGAAGATGGTTGGGAGCCCATCATTAAGATGAGGGTCAATGATTTTGATTGTAATGCTTTATGTGATCTTGGTGCAAGTATTTTTGTTATGCCTAAGAAAATTTATGATATGCTTGACTTGCCACCATTGAAGAATTGTTATTTGGATGTTAATCTTGTTGATAATGCTATAAAGAAACCTTTGGGGAGGATTGATAATGTTCGTATTATGGTTAACGATAACCTTGTCCCCGTTGATTTTTTTGTCTTGGATATTGAATTCAATGCATCTTGTCCCATTATATTGGGAAGACCTTTTCTTCGAACTGTTGGTGCCACCATTGATATGAAGGAAGGTGATATTAAATATCAATTTCCTCTCAAGAAAGGTATGGAACACTTCCCTAGAAAGAGAATGAAGTTACCTTATGATTCTATTATTAGAACAAATTATGATGTTGATGCTTCATCTCTTGATGTTACTTGATACACACTTTCTGCGCCTAGCTGAAAGGCGTTAAAGAAAAGCGCTTATGGGAGACAACCCATTATTTTACTTCTGCACTTTATTTTATATTTGAGTCTTGGAATTTGTTTACTACTGTAGCAACCTCTCCTTATCTTTATTTTATTGCATTGTTGTGCCAAGTAAGTCTTTGATAGTAAAGCCAATACTAGATTTGGATTGCTGCGCAGGAACAGATTTCTTGCTGTCACGAATTTGAGCAGTAGTCTCTATAGAAAAAATAAAAAATTCTGCCAATTTACGTGCGTGATGCTCAGATATGTACGCAACTTTCATTCAATTTGGGCATTTTCATCTGAGCAAGTCTGGTGCCACTTTAAAATTCGTCTTTACGAACTGTTCTGTTTTGACAGATTCTGCCTTTTATTTCGCATTGCCTGTTTTGCTATGTTTGATGGATTTCTTTGTTCCATTAACTTTCAGTAGCTTTGTGCAATGTCCAGAGTGTTAAGAATGATTATGTCACCTCTGAATATATGAATTATGCACTGACCCTCTAATGAGGTTGTTTCGAGTTTGGTGTGGAGGAAGTTTTCAAGGGTCAAGAGAGGAGGATGATACAATATGATCAAGAAGAGTGAAAAGTCAAAGCTTGGGGATGCCCCCGTGGTTCATCCCTGCATATTTTAAGAAGACTCAAGCGTCTAAGCTTGGGGATGCCCAAGGCATCCCTTCTTCATCGACAACTTATCGGGTTCCTCTAGTGAAACTATATTTTTATTCCGTCACATCTTATGTGCTTTACTTGGAGCGTCTCGTTTGTTTTTATTTTTGTTTTTGTTTGAATAAATCGGATCCTAGCATTCTTTGTTTGGGAGAGAGACACGCTCCGCTGTTTCGTATGAACACATATGTTCTTAGCTTCATCTTTAATGTTCATTGCGAAAGTTGGACTATTTCATTCATTGTTATATGGTTGGAAACGGAAAATGCCGCATGTGGTAAATGGTTTAATGTCTTGAATAATGTGATACTTGGCAATTGTTGTGCTCATATAGATCATGTTTAAGCTCTTGCATCATGTACCTTGTACTCATTAATGAATAACTACATAGAGCTTGTTAAAATTTGGTTTGCATGATTGATCTCTAGAGCCTAGATATTTTCTGGTTGAGGTGTTTGAACAACAAGGAGACAATATAAAGTCTTATAATAGTTACAATATGTTCATATGTGAGCTTTGCTGCACCTTTTATACTTGAGTTTGCTTCAAACAACCTTGCTAGCCTAGCCTTGTATTGAGAGGAATTCTTCTCGTGCATCCAAATCCTTGAGCCAATAACCATGCCATTTGTGTCCACCATACCTACCTACTACATGGTATTTCTCCGCCATTCCAAAGTACATTACTTGAGTGCTACCTTTAAAATTTCTATTCTTTACCTTTACAATATATAGCTCATGGGACAAATAGCTTAAAAACTATCGTGGTGAAGAATATGTACTTATGTGTCTTATTTCTTAATAAGTTGCTTGTTGAGCGGTAACCATGTTTCTGGGGACGCCATCAACTTTACCTTTGTTGAATATCATGTGAGTTGCTATGCATGTTCGTCTTGTCCGAAGTAAGAGCGATTTTCATGATCAAATGGTTTGAGTATGCATACCGTTAGAGAAGAACATTGGGCCGCTAACTAAAGCCATGATTCATGGTGGAAGTTTCAGTTTGGACAATCAATCCTCAATCTCTTATGAGAATATTAAGCTGTTGTTGAATGCTTATGCATTAAAGAGGAGTCCATTATCTCGTTGTCTATGTTGTCCCGGTATGGATGTCTAAGTTGAGAATAATCAAAAGCGATAAATCCAATGCGAACTTTCTCCTTAGACCTTTGTACGAGCGACATAGAGGTACCCCTTTGTGACACTTGGTTGAAACATATGCTATGCAATGATAATCCGTGTTAATCCAAGCTAATTAGGACAAGGTGCAAGCACTATTAGTATACTATGCATGAGGCTTGCAACTTATAAGATGTCTTATACATAACACATATGCTTTATTACTACCGTTGACAAAATTGTTTCTTGTTTTCAAAATGAAAAGCTCTAGCACAAATATAGTAATCAATGCTTCCTCTCGCGAAGGGCCTATCTTTTACTTTATTGTTGAGTCAGTTTGCCTATTCTTTCTATCTTAGAAGCAAACACTTGTATCAACTGTGTGCATTGATTCTTACATGTTTACTTATTGCACTTGTTATATTACTTTGTGTTGACAATTATCCATGAGATATATATGTTGAAGTTGAAAGCAACCGCTGAAACTTTTATCTTCCTTTGTGTTGCTTCAAAGCTTTCTACTAAGAATTTATTGCTTTATGAGTAACTCTTATGCAAGTCTTATTGATGCTTGTCTTGAAAGTATTATTCATGAAAAGTCTTTGCTATATGATTCATTAGTTTACTCATTATCTTCATCATTGCTTCGAATCGCTGCATTCATCTCATATGCTTTACAATAGTATGATCAAGATTATGATAGCATGTCACTTTAGAAATTATCTTTGTTATCGTTTACCTACTCGAGGGCGAGTAGGAACTAAGCTTAGGGATGCTTGATACGTCCCAAACGTATCTATAATTTCTTATGTTCCATGCTACTTTTACGATGATACTCACATGTTTTATACACATTATATGTCATTATTATGCATTTTCCGGCACTAACCTATTGACAAGATGCCGAAGAGCCGCTTGTTGGTTTTCTGTTGTTTTTGGTTTCAGAAATCCTAGTAAGGAAATATTCTCGGAATTGGACGAAATCAACGCCCAGGGTCCTATTTTTGCACGAAGCTTCCAGAAGTCCGAGGGAGAGACGAAGTGGGGCCACGAGGCGCCGCCACAACAGGGCGGCGCGGCCAGCAAGGGGCCCGCGCGGCCCTGTTGTGTGGGGCCCCCGTGGCGCCTCCTGACCTGCCCTTCCGCCTACTTAAAGCCTTCGTCGCGAAACCCCCAGTACCGAGAGCCACGATACGGAAAACCTTCCAGAGACGCCGCCGCCGCCAATCCCATCTCGGGGATTCAGGAGATCGCCTCCGGCACCCCGCCGGAGAGGGGAATCATCTCCCGGAGGTCTCTTCATCGCCATGATCGCCTCCGGATCGATGTGTGAGTAGTCCACCCCTGGACTATGGGTCCATAGCAGTAGCTAGATGGTTGTCTTCTCCTCATTGTGCTATCATGTTAGATCTTGTGAGCTGCCTATCATGATCAAGATCATCTATTTGTAATCCTTCATGTTGTGTTTGTTGGGATCCGATGAATATTGAATACTATGTCAAGTTGATTATCAATCTATCATATATGTTATTTATGTTCTTGCATGCTCTCCGTTGCTAGTAGAGGCTCTGGCCAAGTTGATACTTGTGACTCCAAGATGGAGTATTTATGCTCGATTGTAGGTTCATGCCTCCATTAAATCTGGGACAGTGACAGAAAGTTCTAAGGTTGTGGATGTGCTGTTGCCACTAGGGATAAAACATCGATGCTTTGTCTAAGGATATTTGTGTTGATTACATTACGCACCATACTTAATGCAATTGTCTGTTGTTTTCAACTTAATACTGGAAGGGGTTCGGATGTTAACCTGAAAGTGGACTTTTTAGGCACAAATGCATGCTGGATAGCGGTCTGTGTACTTTGTCGTAATGCCCTGATTAAATCTCATAGTACTCATCATGATATATGTATGTGCATTGTTATGCCTTCTTTATTTGTCAATTGCCCAACTGTAATTTGTTCACCCAACATCTGCTATCTTATGGGAGAGACACCGCTAGTGAACTGTGGACCCCGGTCCTATTCTTTACATCTGAAATACAATCTACTGCAATTGTTCTTTACTGTTCTTTGCAAACAATCATCATCATCCACACAATACATATAATCCTTTGTTTACAGCAAGCCGGTGAGATTGACAACCTCACTGTTACGTTGGGGCAAAGTTCTGTGATTGTGTTGTTGTTATCACCAGAATTTGACCGGATCAGAGGTGGGCCGCGATTAAGATGGGCTTGAAGAATATACACGGAAGAAATACATGAATCGGCCTTGTATACAAAGTTTGGGCTAGGTTGCCCGTGTATCTGTAAATATAGTATGATACGTGTCGGTTAGATAGAATTTGGCTCGTGCACGGTTGGGATTATTCCCACGTTAGAAAGTCTACGGACTATAAATATGTATCTAGGGTTATTGAGAAAAACAACAATCACGTTCATCACAAACCAATCTAGGCGCATCGCCAACCCCTTGTTTCGAGGGTTCCTTCCGGGTAAGCATCATGCTGCCTAGATCGCATTTTGCGATCTAGGCAGTAACGTTTATTCATTGTTCATGCGTTGCTCGTGCTGAAGCCTTGTTGATGGCGAGCAGCGTAGTTATCATAGATGTGTTAGGGTTAGCATTGTTTCATCGTATCACATGCTTTCGTCCATGCAACCCTTAGACGTCTAGCCGCCCTTACACCTATCTTAGGTGTAAGGGCGGCACCTCGCTTGATCATTATTTAGTAGATCCGATCCGTTATGATTGCTCCTTGTTCTTCAAGGATTAGTTTAATATCTCGCATAGTTAGGCCTTGCAAACGGGTTGAAGGATCCAGTGGCACGTAGGGTGTAGTTTGCTAGCCCTAGATAAGATGTTCCGGGGATCAACTTCATGTTGGTTTTTAGGCCTTGTCTAGGGTTGGTTTATTATCACCGTGCGTGGCTGCCAGGCTCAATCACGTGTAGGATGTTCCGATTATGTGGTGAAAACCCTAAATCGTCGTAGGTCGTTTCAGCTTCATATTGATCAAGCAGGACCACCATGTGATCGTAGACCCCATACGAATCATGGGTGGATCGGCTCCTTGAGCCGATTCACAGGACAACCTGAGAGCCGATCGAGGCTCGTATTTAATGTTTACGTGTATGCCATGCAGGAAACTAAGCGAAGCAAATCCATCACCTTCCTGACCAGGTATAGGTCAGGTGGCACGCCCTTGCACCAGCATCGGACGTGCGTGCCGAGGCTTTGCGGGCCGTCGCTCGAGGGACCAGGGCCAGCCGCAGCTCTGGGAGCCTCCCGGCTCTACTGTGTTGCCCGTCGTTGCTCGCCGGTGGGTTTCTGACCGCAACACATTCTGGCACGCCCGGTGGGACAATCTTCGACATCAACTGCATCGCCATCTACATCTGAGATGGCGGAAGGTACTCCAGTCACGTACGAAGATCTGACTGAGGAGCTCAAGAAGAAGTATGACGAGGTCAAAGCTATCCTCGAAGCCGACCTCATCGGCTCTTTCCAGAGAACCCGCTCACACGGCATTAGATGGAAAGGGTTCTCACCTGAAGGCGCGCTCGATGGAGTGGACCTGTCCGCCCCTTCGCAGGAACGCACCGTGTCTCTGCGTCGAGAGATTAATTTCATGGTAGCTCATTCGCCGCACCGCCATTCCGAGAGCCCGGTGAACACTTTGGAGCGTGTCGTCCTTCGGGTGATCCAGAAATCATGAGGCATCGTACTCTCCGTCGGGACCTGCTCTAGGGACTCACCAAGGAGAGATACCACTCCGAGTCCCGACCACCGCCGCCGTTCGCGTTGGCAACACCCGAAGTGCCGAGTTCACCGGCATACGTCGTCTACAAGATCGGTGGTGACCCTAGTGATTACCAGTTCTTGTATGAGGCGCCTAAGGAGATCCCTCACGGGTACACGTGCACATCCGTGCCGACCGCGAGAATCGGGCACTCACGAACCGGACCGCAACGGCAGGGACTTCCGGAACAGCAGGAGGAGCTTCGGATCAGATCTTGAGAAGCGTACGTGGCTAGCTAAGTATGCCACTCCGACGAACCTCCGGAGCTCAACTCCCGCAGCTGGCTCGCAGCTTGAGAAGCAAGCGTGGCTGGCTAAGTATGCCACTCCAGCCGAATCTTCGTAGTTCGACTCCTACAGCCAGCACCGCGGATCATATCAGTACAATCTTGAGAGACCAGTTCGGCATGGTGCCGAAAAGGAGGGCAATCGGCTATTCCAAGCCGTACCCCAACGAGTACGATTTGATCCCACTACCACCCAAATATCGGCTCCCTGAATTCTCCAAGTTTAGTGGGTCGGATGGCTCCAGCTCAATCGAGCATGTGAGCCGATATTTGGCGCAGCTGGGCACGATCTCAGCATCAGATGAACTACGAGTGAGGTTCTTCGCACAGTCCCTCACAGGTCGGCTTTCGGGTGGTACACATCGCTGCCACCGGACTCAATCCGGACTTGGAAGCAGCTTGGAAGAACAGTTCCACATGCAGTATCACTCGGAGGCTTCCGAGGCTGGCATTGCCGATCTAGCACAAGTACGACGAAGCGCGGAGAAACAGGTGTCGAATACATCCAGCCGCTTCAGTGGCCGTTAGGAACCGATGCTATTAGGCTCGTGTGACCGAAAAAGAAGCAGCCGAGTTGGCGGTGGTGGGTCTCGCATCACCGATCAAGGATATGGCTTCCCAAGCGTACTACCCTTCACCGGCGCATATGGTTCGTAAGCCGTCATCATATGAACAACGCCACCCGCAGTTGTACCAGGATAAATTCAAGCGTGCGGTAGTCCTGGTTGAGGCAGATGAAGATGAAGGCTCGCGGGAGATCAAGAGGTAGCAGTGGCTGAATGGACTCGGGGGGGAAAGCCCCGTGTCCTGCAAATGGGTTAAGCCACAAGGTCCTCCAAGAGGGTTTGACTTCGACGTGACCAAAGCTGAGCAAATTTTCGACCTCTTACTTAAGGAGAAGCAACTAAAGGTACCCGAAGGCCACAAAATCCCCACGGCGCAGAGCTGAACGGAAAGCCATACCGCAAGTGGCATAACACGTTCACCCATACCACCAACGACCGCAGGGTGTGGCGTCGACAGATCCAAATGGCGATAGAACAAGGGCGTCTAATTTTCAGCCAGTACGCCATGAAAGTCGACACACACCCTTTCCACGCCGTTAACATGGTGGAGTGCACTTACCCTGGGAGGTGCCAGCCAGGTTTCTCGTTCAACATCAACATGGTAGGACCTGGGCACCACCCTGGTAAGGACAGAGACGAGGGCAGCCTGCTCTCATAACAAGGACAAAGAGGAAGCCGTTCCACGCGATCGGCTCCGGCACGATGGCAAGCGCTACATCACAGAGGGAGAAGTGAGGAATGTGCGATATCAGCGACCTCTCTCTGATCACCTCCTCAACAAATACGTGAGTCAATACGACCAACGCCGATGATACGACGACGATGACGAAAGAGATCGTCTAGCTAGCAGGGACGCCAGGAGACATCGTCGGCATGATCGCGACGAGGAGAGATATGAGCACCATGCCAAGGAAAAGTCAAGAGAGCAAGATGACGTGGATAGGCACTGGGACTGTCCCTTCTTCAGACACTGCTGGGATTCAGGAATGAGCCGATTGCCTACAATCGGCAACTGCCCAGAATGTAGACAGAAGAAGAAGGATGCAGGTGACGTGTCAGTGTTCAAACGTCTAGGGCCTCTCCCATCTCGGAACAAGCACGCTGAGTCCTCTCGGGTGGAAGATCTCGAGGAGTTAGAAAACGATGATGAAGAAGAAGAAGATAAGTACCACCGGCCAAGGTGGTGCCCTGATGGACTCAGCCGTTCCCAAAAGCGTAGGGTTCAGCGACTACGTGGTTTGGAGGAAGCCGAAAGGTTATACCTGCACACGTTAAGGAAGGCGCGGCCTGATCTGGCCGCGAAAATTCAGCGAACTCTGGACGAAGAAGGTCGGCCACAAAAGAAAGAGTGGCGCCCCAAACAAAGGAAAGCCGATGACGAGACATCGGCTCGCACAAACATGGTGTTCATCCTTCCGGCGGAGTTTAGTGCTCCAGGTTTAGACGAAGCACCTGTGGCACAACTTGACTGCGGCCCACGGCCAGTTATCTTTGAGAAGCCACGAGAAAGAAGCTACAGACACCTGAAGGCCCTGTACTTACGAGGTTATATCAATGGGCAGCCCGTCAACAAGATGCTGGTGGACACCGGAGCGGCAATCAACATTATGCCATACTCCATGCTACGTCGGTTGGGACGCTCTAGCTCGGATCTCGATCAAGACCAACGTTACACCGAGCGATTTCAACGGCCAAGCATCCGAAGCACAAGGTGTTCTGAACGTGGATCCGACCGTAGGAAGAAAAACCATCCCTACGACGTTCTTTATTGTCGATAGCAAGAGCACCTATGCTGTCCTGCTAGGGAGAGATTGGATCCACGCCAACTGTTGCATGCCATCCACGATGCACCAATGTCTAATACAGTGGGATGGAGATGAAGTAGAGGTCGTCCACGCAGATGATCAGCCGAGATTTCAACGGCTGGCATCAACGTTTGGGAGACGGCAGGCCAAGAGCCACTCTCAGGCATCACTTTGGACGACTGCGAGCGCATCGACGTGGCAAAAAGCGGGGTGAGGCTGGTCTTATCCACCGGCCTGACCGTGTAACAAGAGCAAAATCTATGGACGTACGTGGCAAGGCCGATCCTTGTGATCGGCCCCAAAAATAAAAGGGATAATCTGGTCTCAAGCATGTCACGTAGTTATAGTAAAGCAAGACCAAGATGTACACCTTCATTGAGCAATTCAATCAACATGGAGGCCGATTCCAGCAATCGGCCAAAATTATCCTCACCATACGTTCTGCCTGTGTTCAACGTCGATCTAACGGGCGACGGAAAGCTGGGATACGGGTTTACGTCGGCTGATGAGCTGGAAGAAGTCAACATTGGTCCTGACGGAGCCGATGTTCAAGTACAGTGCCTTGGCTAACTACAGAGCCGATATCTGCAGTTACCTGGCAGATTCGGCTCGGGGGGCACCTAACCAGATGAACATGTGCGATGAACATGTGCGACACATGGGCAGTGAAATATTGAGGGCCGATAGAAAAATCGGCCAGTAAAAAAAACTTTTAATGTACAGCCGATGCACAGACATCGACTTTAGAACTAAGAAACAAAGCCGATGCACAGCCATCGACTCTAGTACAAATTACACAGGGAGACTCTACTGAAGGAACATTTCGAGGGCATGGAGGGCATCGGCACGAACACGATCTACCTCCGCGATTTCCAGAGGGCGTGAAGGGCGTGAAGGGCGTCACAAGCCACCGGCCAGTGAAAAAGTAGGCCTCATCATCTTCGTCTTTGCCTGATACCAGCTGCATGTTCAAGGCGCGGATTTCGGCCAAGTCGGTCTTCAGTTCAGTTTTGAGGCCTTCTGCTTCCTCGAGGGAGTGAACGATGAGAGCTTCCTTAGCTTGGTCATAACCCTGACAGTCAACAAGAAAACATCAGGAGACAGCAAGGGAGTAAGGTAGAGCTAAATGGAAGGATCGTGCCTCTCCTAAGACCAGAGGAACAACCGATGAAGAGGTGATCGGCTCTGGTGTTTCTGCTGTCGGTTTGGCCAAGTTGGCCCGACTTCCCCACTGGAGGTGTCATCGATCCGCAAAGGGAGAGGTTAGCCGATGAGAACGACAAGGGGTCGGCATGCAAAATGAGCCGAGGAGAGGATGGAGTTACGTTTGATATCTCCTGGTTTGATGGAGAGGCTTGCGCTTCCTTGCGAGCTCTCTGGATGCATCGGCTCTTTGTGCTTAGGCTGCCATGCCCCGTTTTGATGGGAGTTTAGGAAACGGCAGGTTCAGGGGCTGACCTTTTCTGGGAAGCCGACGGTGGCAAGTCTGGCTGGCTTTGCGTGGTGATTTTCTCAGAATTGCCCGAGCTCGAGTCCCGTCGACTGGACTGTGGGTCCTCACTAGAGTTTTCTTCAGTAGAGGTTTGTAGAAGAAATACAAGTATGCTGCAGAAGCCTAGAAGGATGAATGAAATCAGCCAAAGCATGGGCGAAACTTACGTGCGAGCCTTCTTCAGCTGGAGTAGGGCTTTGGTGCTTCAGAGTCTTCCTGGCAGCTACTTTCCTCACCGCTGTTCTCGCCTGGACTGAGGCTTGGGGGGCAGCTGACCTAGTAGACACTCTGCTTTTTGAAGCCGATTTGGGTGTCATCGGCTGGCCCTGCATTGCAACCTTCTTCAGAGGGGTGAGTTTTTGCAGAAGAGGACCACCGGAGCTGCTGGGAGGAATCTGAAAGGGGAGCCGTCATCATCTACAGGGTCAGGACCGTCCTGTTGCTGCAAAAAGATAGAGCAAGGTTATAAAGGGAATTCTATTTGCCTCGCATGAAATCAGATGGGCAGGACTCTCGGTAGAACGAGGGCCAAGACAGGGAGAGTTCGGAAGAGAAGGATGTGGCAGTAGAATGTCTGATACCAAGAAATTAATGATGGAACGAAGCATTAATTCAGATGTTTGTTGTTAATTCTAGCACTATGTTCGGACAACGAGGAGCGGTTAAGGATTACCTTCAGGCCGGAGACCATAGCGTTGGCATTGGATGATTCCGCCATTGGGTCCGTTGCAGGTGTGGACCTGCGCGATTGACATCTGAGGTTCGTGTGGCCGTGGGTTGGATCTGTTCGAGCGGCGATTTGGGGATCTGAGTGTTGCTCTTTCGGATAAGTCGCAGGTTACCATTTGAATAGACAGTAGAGCTGGCCTTGCTCGCGTTTTATGGCAAGGGCCGATGCGCTGCCATCGGCTCTTGGTGTGTTGACTTACTTTGACAATCGGCAAAACTGGTAAAAGGACAGAATCGGCTTAGAGATGTTTTTCTTCATTAATAAAAGTGCTTTTACAGAGAAGAGCCGATTGCTCAAGGAAGAAAGAACAAAAGCCGATTACTACTACTAGTCCTATGCTAGTAGTTCCTAATCTACGGGCCGTCGCTGCCCTTGTCATCGTCATCGGAGCTCTCATCGGCGCTGCTGCCGGCGGGCTCCTCGTCGCTGCTCCAGTGGCCCTCATTGGGGGCCTCCTCATCTTCATCATCGTCGTCGTCGTCGTCGTCCCACCAGGCGCGGAGGCGCTTCGCCGGCGGATAACGCTCGAGGGAGTCGTCTTCGTCGTCTTCCTCCTCCTCTTCCTCGAAGGAGGTGTAATCGTCCCAGGAGAACGAGTCGTCCTCGCTCTCCGATTCCAGTTCCCCATCAGCGAGGAACTGGAGGTCTTCATCTCCGCTGGTCAAGGACTTGTCGTCCTCGGACCAGACGGAGGAGGCGTGGTCCTCCTGGTCCCACTCCTCTGGGGCGCGCTCGTCGTGCGCCGCCATCAGAGCCGCCATCGGATCCCACTCTGGCGTGGGTTCGCGGGAGGAGGAGGAGGAGGAGGAGGAGAAGGACTGGGAGGAGAGATCCGACGAGGCGGAGGAGGAAGAGGAGGAAGACATTGCTCTGAGATTGGGGTTTCTTGGTGCCGATGGCCAGAACAGAGCAAGGGGATGAAGTGGCGAACTGTTTGGAGCGGTTAAATAAAAGGGGATATAGTGGAGATTCAATGCCACAGCAGTTTCCGAGGAAATGGTGCCCAAAGAAAAATAAATTTTGCCAGGTCACGCGGAGAAGTTGAGAAGGCAAGGCATCATGATGAAGGGTACTGCGACGGTTCTGCTCTGCCACGACATGACCCGACGAAGAAAAGCAGAGTGATTTTGGAATTATCATTTCCAAAACCAGGGGGCATGTGTTATCACCAGAATTTGACCGGATCAGAGGTGGGCCGCGATTAAGATGGGCTTGAAGAATATACACGGAAGAAATACATGAATCGGCCTTGTATACAAAGTTTGGGCTAGTTTGCCCGTGTATCTGTAAATATAGTAGGATATGTGTCGGTTAGATAGAATTTGGCTCGTGCACGGTTGGGATTATTCCCACGTTAGAAAGTCTACGGACTATAAATATGTATCTAGGGTTATTGAGAAAAACAACAATCACGTTCATCACAAACCAATCTAGGCGCATCGCCAACCCCTTGTTTCGAGGGTTCCTTCCGGTAAGCATCATGCTGCCTAGATCGCATCTTGCGATCTAGGCGTAACGTTTATTCATTGTTCATGCGTTGCTCGTGCTGAAGCCTTGTTGATGGCGAGCAGCGTAGTTATCATAGATGTGTTAGGGTTAGCATTGTTTCATCGTATCACATGCTTTCGTCCATGCAACCCTTAGACGTCTAGCCGCCCTTACACCTATCTTAGGTGTAAGGGCGGCACCTCGCTTGATCATTATTTAGTAGATCCGATCCGTTATGATTGCTCCTTGTTCTTCAAGGATTAGTTTAATATCTCGCATAGTTAGGCCTTGCAAACGGGTTGAAGGATCCAAAGTGGCACGTAGGGTGTAGTTTGCTAGCCCTAGATAAGATGTTCCGGGATCAACTTCATGTTGGTTTTTAGGCCTTGTCTAGGGTTGGTTTATTATCACCGTGCGTGGCTGCCGTGCTCAATCACGTGTAGGATGTTCCGATTATGTGGTGAAAACCCTAAATCGTCGTAGGTCGTTTCAGCTTCATATTGATCAAGCAGGACCACCATGTGATCGTAGACCCCATACGAATCATGGGTGGATCGGCTCCTTGAGCCGATTCACAGGACAACCTGAGAGCCGATCGAGGCTCGTATTTAATGTTTACGTGTATGCCATGCAGGAACTAAGCGAAGCAAATCCATCACCTTCCTGACCAGGTATAGGTCAGGTGGCACGCCCTTGCACCAGCATCGGACGTGCGTGCCGAGGCTTTGCGGGCCGTCGCTCGAGGGACCAGGGCCAGCCGCAGCTCTGGGAGCCTCCCGGCTCTACTGTGTTGCCCGTCGTTGCTCGCCGGTGGGTTTCTGACCGCAACAGTTGTGCAGGTTCCACGTTGGCGCCGGAATCCCTGGTGTTGCGCCGCACTACACTCCTCCGCCATCAACCTTCAACGTGCTTCTTGGCTCCTCCTGGTTCGATAAACCTTGGTTTCTTTCTCAGGGAAAACTTGCTACTGTACGCATCACACCTTCCTCTTGGGGTTCCCAACGGACGTGTCGACTGCACGCATCAGTGTCTCTGATCTCTGATCCCTCTGTGAGAGGTGAAAGTATTTGATGAGGCAGTCCTTCTGGAGGGTGGTACAGGTGGGCCTTGTCCATACCAATGCCCGTTAAAGTTACTGGAAGTTTTCCTCGCATTGTCCTTTCGGCCAGGTGCATAATTAAGTGCTAAAATGATTTCTATCACGTCAAAATTACAGAAAATGATAGTTTTCATTGATATTTCATGATTGACTTATTATTTCAAGATCCTGTGTAGACAAGCATAAAAGGGCGAGGTAGCACAGTGAAATAGAAAAATCCAACTAATACTCAATGATAACTTGATAAAATAATTATGTAAAAACATGCTAAAAATGCACTCATCAACTTCCCCAAGCTAGACTCTTGCTCGTCCCCGAACAAGATAGAAGCTTAATGGATCGAGTCATCTTTGTTTATGAAGCGAGAGTCGTTAAAACAAATGAGGCATTTTCAAGAACAAGGATTACAACATCGGATGTAAAACTAGAGCGCGAATGACACCATACTATTGTCAAACTCAAATGACTTAGAGGCCTCCACACCTTTCGAGGTTTGATAGTCGATAAGAAGACTACTTTATCTCCTTATCTAAAATCATGAAGTTACCTTTTTCATGAAATCTACGAGCTTCTTCTTTTCTTTTTGCACTTTCTTTTTCTTTTTCTTTTTCTTTTTTCTTTGTTTGTTTCTTTCTTTTTCACATGAAGGAACCAATGATCATAACTTTGTAAAAAAGTTCTTATATTCTATCAAGGCTTTCTGGTGTGGAGGACCATAAAATCATTATCATGATGCAAGTACAATTATACTCATCCTAATTTATACATATAATGAAATAATCATAATTCAATCACACTTCAAATAAAATAACGGCTGAAGGTTCATTGGATAAAAATCCTTCACTCTCCAAGGGAAATTAATCAAGCAGTAATGCAATCCTCATCGAATTTCGAACTAAATGCATGCTAGAAAGTAAATATGCGAACTAAAGGGGATAGATTACAAGGTGTTATAGATCTCCCCAAGTTTGGAATCAAGCCAAGTGGGATCAAATAATCCTTGCGATTATTTGATACCGTTGAAGCTTCATGGTGGAGGGATGGTGTTGGAGACGGTTGCACGAAGCTTCCTGTTGGACTCCTCTAGAGCAGATATGCAACGGATAGCCTTCTGTATCTTAGAGCGTGTGGAGTTCACTGCTTCAGTCATAACTTCCACCACTTCGTTGAGCTCCTTCTTCTCTTCCAGGTCCAAGAGGCGCAGGCGCACTATGTCCCGACTGATAAGCTGATGGTTTTGATGCTTTTCCAGCAGGCAAATGCGCAACTTTGTCCTCATAGGCGGCTTGACTGGTGAAGCAAGATAATCTTTAAGCACGAAGCCCCACTTCTGTGTGGGACCCCTGGCAATAAGGGTGCCATGGACCTACGGTTGCTGGGCCCATAGTGGCTACTCGGAGACAATCACTCGGGGAGGCTACTCCCGAGTGAGGCTCCATGGGGCATAAAACCCTCTTGGAGACATCAAGCCGGAGCTGAAGACAGGCTCGGGGAGGAAATCTCTCGCGGAGGTCCCCGAGCCACCAGCCAATCCACGTCAGAGAGCCCCTTTGAAGGCGATAAGATCAACTAAGGGAGTATTGGATTCCCTCCTCACAAGACCTGCAACGAGGACAAGAGGAGTGGGCTCCGAAGACTACAAGACAAGTTGGGCTAGCGCCGCACACGTCATGGCTAAGCTCAAAACCTCCATCCTGAGGAGGCGTGACGCCATTGCGTCTTTGGTGCTAAAGCGGGCTCGACGAGGACCAAAGCGCCAAGGCCATGTCCTTGCCACTTTGGTGCAAGGTTGGGTGGATGGCACAAACAGCCACCAGAGGCGTCATCGACGACCTCAACACCTGCCATGGACCGACACTTTAATCGACCATGGACTATGTCCATCCTGTAAAGGGCGAGGATGCTTCCCACCCTCACTTTGGAGATATGGCAGCCCTTCCCACTCAAGATATTTCGGGGGAAGAGGACCAACTCTCCTATATAAGGACTAGCTTGGCTAGTGTAGAAGGAGACGATCCTTGGCAATCACAAACCCTAGATACTTGTAAGGTCATCTTCTCCATTATGACCTGCATTACATCCACCAAAGCAGGACGTAGGGGTTTTACCTCTCCGAGGGCCCTGAACCTGGGTAACTGCCGTGTCCATCTCTGCAGTGCCACCGTCGGAAAGGCGTCGACGTGATCTTGAGTCCCCAGCGTTCGAACCTCTCGGGTTTGGTCATACCCGTGTTCCTACGCGGACACGAATCTCCGGCATTTGGCGCGCTAGGTAGGGGACTCAGTCCATCGTCGTTCTTCTCCAACAGCCTTCGGCTACATCTTCATGGCCAACCCGGCGCAGTACATTGCACTGACTGACCGTCACCGATTGCTGGTCATTGAGATCGCTCTGAGGCTGACGCAGGAGCTGCTCCGGCTTCGCCCGGAAGGGACGAGCTCCGACCAGTGGCTGGTCGGCATCTTCGAGCTCGCTCGCGCGGTGGCCAATGTTGCGACGGTCGTTGGGGGCTCGCCAGGTGCTACAACGAGAGGCGCTTCGCCTGCCGGGCAGCCCTTCTTGCCCCTCGCCCGAGGGCGAGTCAAGGTGAAGCCCAGCGGCGTCGGACGCGCCAAACACTCAGGCAGCAAAAGGAAAGAAGTCTCCACCACAATGGAGCAACCAGGGCACACCTCGCGCACGCCAGTGTTGCGAGATCTCCAGAGGCAGCGTCTGGGAGAGCGTTTGCGCTCCTTCACGCAGCGTTTTACCGACCTCTACCTCAGGCAGCCTCATGTCAGTGAAGCACAAGTGGTGGATGTGTTTCGTTCTGGTACCACCAACTTGCAGATGATTGAGCAGATGACTCTCCCCGTGGAGCCGGTAACGGCCGCTAGGCTCCTTGAGTTGGCACACGAGTGCGCCAACCAGGTGCCGAGTGAGGACAATTCGTTAGGGTCTTCTCGGTACGGAAGGCCGATCCGCCGGTACCGGTCTAGGTCTCCTGCCTAGCACCCTAGCGGCACTCAGGCTCCGGCTGAGTCAGAAGGAGGATCACCGCGCGCCAAGTGTATGCGGCTCGAAGGCTGGGGGATCACGCCATCAACGTGCATCCCACACGTTGTCGGCTTGCCCAGCAAGGGACAACTAGAGGCTCTGTCAGGACAATAACACCGGATGGCCGAGCCATGCGCAGTCAGAGGCTTATTGTGCCACCCCCTGCGGGGCACGCCGACTACGAAGCGCTCAGGTCAAGCTTATTTTTTTGGAAGGGGTCAGTGGCAACATTGTAAGCAAAACAATCGTCAAATTCTTCAAGAATGCGCCATGCACCTATTTCTCTCAGATTGGTATTGATGAGGTTCACAAACTGGTCTCTCAGATTGGTATTCATGAGGTTCACAAACTGGTGTTTCAGATTGGTCTTTATGAGGTTCACAAACTGGTCTCTCGGATTGGTCTTCATGGGATTCAAACACTTGTCTCAAAGCATTCCATGTGTTCTTGATTGTGTGTGCCGCACGACCGGGGGCTAGGCATTGTGCCTTAGTCGGGGTAACCCATCAGTCCTACACTTGGGTACTGAGCTCTAGCAGCGGGCTCGCTACCCAAACTAAGCCACCTCACCAAGTCACTGGGTGTCTGATCTCCTCGCACGACAACACATCCGAGAAACACATCACATCCGAGAAACACATCGCACGAGAAAAACAACATGTAGAACCTTACGGTTGCCTCCCCGAGGAACCAACAAGGAGTCGCGGTAAAGCCTAAGACGCAGGTCTACGGTTACCTCCTCGAGGAACCAACAAAATCCGCTGACAGGATAACTTGTATACATGTGCAAACCTTACGGTCGCCTCCCTGAGGGACATATAACGAGACACATTAGAGCCTACATGTCAATCTTATGGTTACCTCCATGAGGACCCATCAAGAGAACGCATACAGGATGCCCCTACGTGCAAACCTTATGGTTACCTCCACGAGGAGCGAACAAGGAGGCACATCAGAGCCTACATGTAAAGTCTTAAGGTTACCTCCTCGAGGAACCAACAAGAACATGCATACATGACACCCCTGATACGTCCAAAACGTATCTACTTTCCCGAACACTTTTTCTATTGTTTTGCCTCTAATTTGTGTATTTTGGATGCAACTAACACGGACTAACGCTGTTTTCAGCAGAACTGCTCTGGTGTCTCGTTTTTGTTCAGAAATCCAACTTTCAGGAAAATCCTCGGAATTTATGCGGAAGGTCCTATTTTCCCAGAATATTGGCGGAGCCAGATGGGCGAGCCAGGTGGGGGCCCGAGGGCCCCACACACTAGGCCGGCGCGGCCTAGGAGGGGCCCGCGCGGCCCTAGTGTGTGGCGGCCTCGGCTGGCCCCCGACGCCCTCCTTCGGACTACTTATTGCCTTCGACCTAAAAACGCACGGGGAGAAGTCTAAATCGCCATAAACCATCCAGTACGACGCCACCGTCGCGAAACTCCGTCTCGGGACCAGAAACTCCGTTCTGGCACTCCGCCGGGACGGGGAATTGGAGGAGATCATTGCCATCATCATCACCGACGCCTCTCCATCAACCAGCCATGTTTCCCCCATCCATGTGTGAGTAATTCCCCCGTTGTAGGCTGAAGGGGATGGTAGGGATTGGATGAGATTGGTCATGTAATAGCATAAGATTGTTAGGGCATAGTGCCTAGTGTCCGTAATTGGTACTTTTATGATATTGTTGCAACTTGTTATGCTTAATGCTTGTCACTAGGGCCCGAGTGCCATGATCTCAGATCTGAACATGTTATCAATTCATTATGATATTCATTGCTTTATGATCTTACCTGCAAGTTGTATACACGTATTGTCTGTCCGGAACCGGAGGCCCCAAAGTGACAGAAATTGGGACAACCGAAGGGGATGGCGGTGATATGAGGATCACATGTGTTCACGGAGTGTTAATGCTTTGCTCCGGTGCTCTATTAAAAGGAGTGCCTTAATTTCCGAGTAGATTCCCTAGAGGCCCGGCTGCCACCGGCTGGTAGGACAAAAGATGTTGTGCAAGTTTCTCATTGCGAGCACGTACGACTATATATGGAACACATGCCTATTGATTGATTAGTACTTGGATACCGTTTTATTATTATCTGCAAATGCCCTTCTTTGATTGTTACATGAGTTTCTCTCATCCATGCAACGCCCGTTCATCCATCCCTGTGCCTATAGTATTTTAATCCTGCTGTTTACTATAATCACTACTGCTGTCTTTGTTACTCTGCTGCTATTATTTCACTACTGCCACTGCTATAAAACTGTTACTACTGATAAACTCTTGCGAGCAAGTCTGTTTCCAGGTGCAGCTGAATTGAGAACTCCGCTGTTAAGCTTTCAAGTATTCTTTGTCTCCCCTTGTGTCGAATCAATAAATTGGGTTTTACTTCACTCGAAGACTGTTGCGATCCCCTATACTTGTGGGTCATCAACTCTTTGAATGTCCGGAAGGATGCGAAGCCGATGCGACAGCCTTTACGCCGGTTTGCTGAGGATAGGAGGAAAATCATTGGATAAGAAGTGACAAAGTTGTTGGTTGCCGGTTTCATCGTGGAAGTGCTACATACTGAGTGGCTGGCCAATCCGGTGCTGGTCGAAAAGAAGAAAGATGAGAACCTCGAAGCAAAAGCTCCAAAGGTGTGGCGCATGTGCATCGACTACACCAACCTGAACAAAGCTTGCCCGAAAGATCCTTTTCCCTTACCCCGAATCGATCAGGTGATTGATTCTACTGCTGGGTGTGAGTTGTTGTCTTTCCTGGATGCTTATTCAGGCTTCCACCAAATTCCCCTGAAAAGGAAGATCAAATAAAAATTGTGTTCATTACCCCGCACGGGGCTTATTGCTATGTCACTATGCCTTTCGGTTTGCGCAACGCTGGTGCAACGTACCAGCGCTGTATGCAAAAATGTTTGTTTGATCAAATCGGAAAAAATGTGCAAGTCTATGTGGACGATGTCGTGGTAAAAACTAAGGCAAAAGAAACCTTAATTGACGATCTCCGGCAAACATTTGATAACTTAAGAAGATTCCGGATGAAACTCAATCCGGCAAAATGTACCTTCGGTGTTCCCGCCGGCAAACTGCTTGGTTTTCTCGTATCAAGCCGGGGCATTGAGGTTAATCCGGTAAAAATCCGGGAAATCGAAAGAATGACTATACCGCGAGATCTCAAGGACGTGCAAAAATTTACCGGAAGCTTGGCATCGCTAAGCCGGTTCATAAGCAGGTTGGGAGAAAAGGCTCTGCCACTCTATGCTCTCATGAAAAAATCCGGTACGTTCGTCTGGACCCCTCAGGCAGACGCAGCGTTTAAAGAGCTAAAAACAATGCTAGCCACTGCACCAATACATGCTTCACCTTTGGAAAGGGAACCCATGTTGTTGTACATAGCAGCAACTAACCGGGTTGTAAGTGTTGTAGTGGTAGTGGAAAGAGATGAGGAAGGAAAAACCGTCCAGAGGCCGGTATACTACCTGAGCGAAGTGCTCTCCCTCTCAAAGCAAAACTACCCACATTTCCGTAAAATGACTTATGGCGTGTTCATGGCGCCACAAAGCTTAAGCATTACTTTGAGGAGCACCCCATGAAAGTGGTGAGTGAGGCACCCATTTCCGATATCATGTGCAACAAAGATGCTAGCGGTAGGATTGCAAAGTGGGAAATCCAGATATCACCATACGTACCGGTGTATGAAAGAAGAGATGCCATAAAATCGCAAGCCTTGGCTGATTTCCTGGTTGATTGGGCGGAAATGCAATACAAGCCACCAGACCAAAGAATAGAATACTGGAAGATGCACTTTGACGGATCCAAACTCAAAGAGGGTCTAGGTGTCGGTGTGGTGCTTACCTGACCTAAGGGAGATCATCTCCGGTATGTTTGGCAAGTACATTTCAGGGCATCAAACAATGTCGCAGAGTACGAGGCTTTGATTCATGGACTTAAGGTCGCAAAAGAAATCGGTGCACACCGGATCATTTGCTACGGAGATTCAGATCTTGTGGTGCAACAATGTTCCGGAGATTGGGACGCAAAAGATGCCAACATGGCTTCATACCGGTTTCACGTGCAAAAGATTGCCGGCTTCTTTGAAGGCTGTGAGTTTCACCATGTGCCACGAGCGAAAAATGAAGCCGCGGATGCTTTGTCCAAGCTAGGCTCGTCTAGGCAAGAAATTCCTCCCGGAATAGCCTTGGCACACTTAAGAGTACCATCAATCAAACCGAGTCCGGAATCGGAGTCCATTTTTGTGTCGGAATCACATGTTGTACCAATGGATATCGGTGAAGGAAACCCGGGGACTGTTCCGGTAAACTCGGGGACTGCTGCGTCCATACCGGAGGAAACAATGCTGGTGGATAGCATGGAGATAGACGTACCGGTGTTCCTGGTTCGAGAGGCACCATCTTGGGTTAAACCTATTAAGGAATTCCTGATCAACGACACCTTGGCGGTTGACGAAAATGAGTCCAGAAGGATCCAGAGGAGGTCCAAAGCGTACACCATCATCAATGGCGAGGTGTACAAGAGAAGTGTTACCGGTGTCCTTCAAAGATGTGTGGAACCGGAAGAGGGAAAAGAAATGCTTGAGGAGATTCACCAAGGGGAATGTGGGCACCACGCTTCGTCAAGGGCGCTAGTGGAAAAAGTTTTCCGGCATGGGTTCTATTGGCCCACTGCTTTGGAAAATGCTGAGGATTTGGTAAGAAAGTGCAACGGGTGCCAGAGGTACGCCAAGCAAAATCATACCCCAGCATCCGGTTTAAAAACCATACCGCTAACTTGGCCGTTTGCTGTTTGGTGCCTTAACATGGTTGGCCCATTCAAAACTGCAAGGGGAAATATGACGCACATCTTGGTTATGGTGGACAAATTCACCAAGTGGCTAGAAGTGAAACCTATTGCAAAATGTGATGGGCGCACAGCGGTGAAGTTCTTAAAAGATGTTATCTTAAGGTATGGCTACCCGCATAGCATTATCACTGACAATGGAGCAAACTTTGCTCAAGGTGAGTTCAAAAGATTTTGTGAGGACAGCAATATCCGGTTGGATTTGTGCTCAGTGGCACACCCACAAGGCAATGTCCAGGTGGAAAGAACAAATGCTTCGGTACTTTCCGGTATCAAGCCAAGACTCATCGAGGCGGTGGAAAAGTCACCGGGGTGTTGGCTCGATGAGCTACCATCAGTGATGTGGAGCATAAGAACGACTCCAAACCGGTCTACCGGATACACTCCATTCTTTATGGTTTACGGAGCAGAAGCGGTCATACCAACCGATATTCTCCATGACTCACCAAGGGTGCAGCTCTATACCGAACAAGAGGTAAAAGAGGCTAGAGAAAACGATGTGGACTTGCTAGAAGAAGCAAGAGAATTGGCATTGGCAAGAACAGCCATTTACCAGCAAACCTCAAACGCTATCATAGCCGGAAGGTTAACCCGAGGGTATTCCGGGAAGGAGATCTGGTGTTGCACCTAGTGCAGCGCACTGAAGGCCGGCATAAGCTTTCACCCCCGTGGGAGGGACCTTTCATTGTGAGCAAAGCTCTCCACAATGATGCCTATTACCTGATCGATGCGCAGGAATGGAAAAAAGGAAAGGCGGACAGATCCGGAGAGGAGACCAAGCGTTCGTGGAACGTAGCTCTGTTGCGTCCTTTCTACTCTTGAAGTTGTGGTGTAAGAAGTTCCTTTTTGTACCTTATTTGCTATGAATAAAAGATGTTGGGACCTCGAATGAATCTCGGGGACTACCCCTACTGAAATTGCATGCAATATGTTTATTTTTTCAGTTTACCGGTTGCTTGTTGAACATTTTTTCTTTCCGGTTTAGTAACGTGCTAAACCTACCGGAGTCTTCGACTCTGCTGCTGTCCGCAACCCGGCTTCATGGCAAGCAAGATAAACCGGTAGGAATTAAGCACGTGAACTGCGAAAAGAGAGAGTGGGAACGAACAATCCGGAAAAATTTAACTAACCCCGGTTGTACCAGTTTTTTGTGAAAAATTCGAGTTATTTCTAAGTTCAAGAAAGTGCTTGCTTGGTAAAAGAACTTTGTGCCTCATACGCCAAAACGCCCAGAGAAGGTAGGCAGAGCCAAAGCAAAAGAGCCAAGTGTGTATCGGATTGGATGCGGAAATAATTCCGGAATATTTGTAGTGCAAGATAAAAGCAAAACAATGAGCAAAATGCTAAGTCAACAGACAAACATAAGTAATAAGCTACCGGTATAACATACCGGCATAAACTGTTGTAGCACAGCCAAAAGAGCAGCTAAGTTTTATATTACATCATAAACCCCGGCATACCGGGGTAGAATTTGATTAGCATTGTTTTGAAGTAAGCGGTAGCAGGCAAACATGTCACAGGAAGTACTCAAGCAGCAGGAGCTTCGGGAGGAACAGCACCAGCCTCTGGTGCTTCCGGAGGCGCATCACCAGCTCCCGGCAGAACGTCGCCCGCTCCGGCATCTTCATCTTCCTCGTCCTCTCCTTCTTCTTCGTCGCTGAGGCCATCCTTGACGTCGGGAGGAGGGAGGATGAAGGTGCGGACCGGGGCGTACTCTGCGATCCGGTAGGCTCGATCCTGCCGCTTCGCGGTGAGGACCGGATCCATGTCAGTGGGAGCATTCTCGCGCACGCCAAGGAGGGCGTCCAAGTCCAGGTCTTCATACCAGGAGCAGGCGATGCGTAGCGCCGCATCCGCTCCGGCACAAGCCGCTGAGCACTGCCACTCGCGGATTCGCCGGCTGGCACCCTTCAGGCATTCAGAGGTAAGCGTTAAGTTTGCCGGCACCTCCTGCTCAGGCCACAGCACCTTGAAGAGATGGATCGCCACGTCGGGCAGATCGGCGAGGTTCCAGTCCACCGCGCGCATGTGGGCGACCCGCGCAAAGAGGGCGACCAGATGGTCATAAGGATCCCACGGCGCGTTCGGGTTCTTGAACTCTTGCTAAACCCGGCGTCGGTCACCTTCTTCTGCGCATAGAGCTGCGAGTCCGGGAAGAGCCCTGCGAGGCAAAGAAAAGATAAGGACATGCTACCGGAAATATAAGCTTATAAGCAAAAACCGGAGAAGAAAGAAGAAAAACTTACTGAGGGCAAGCGCGTCGGTTTGCATGACCAGTTGGTCATACTCCTTCTGCTCTCCCTCTAGGAGCGCGGCCCGATCCTCGGCTGCTTTCCGCGCCTTGGCTCCCTCCTCGAGCTCCGCCCGCAGCACCACGGTGGAGTTGTTGGCATCCTCCAGGGCCTCGTTCAGCCTGGCCTCGGACGCAGCTTTGGCGGCCTTCATCGCCTCATTGTGCTGGAGCTCAAGTTTGATGAGCTGGTCCTTCAATCCCCTGTACACGAGTTCCTGGGCGTCCAGAGCCTCGCGATGCTCCCGGATGAGCTGCTCTTTTTCACCTAGAGCACGGAAAGAAAACGTTAACAGAACTACAACTGGTAAAGCGAAGAGAGGCAAGTTAACCGGAAAAGAAAAAGTACCTAGGAGGGTAGCGAGCTGAGTCTTGAGGGCTTCGATGGAAGCTTCCGGGATAGCTGTTATGCAAAAAGGTTTGTAAGTGCTAGAAGGAAAACCTTCCGGTAAGAAGATGCCGGAGGCACAGAAGCTCACCTTGGCACTTGCTGTGCGCTTCAGCAAGATCCCGGTGCTCCCACAGCAGCTCCTCAAAGAGGTGCCTCCGGGCGTCGGCCGTGCTCTGTTCAAGAAAAAGTGTTAGAAGAAAGAAGCCGGTGTCTCTATGTTCTTACCTAAGTTTCACGCTAAGAGTTATGTTCTTAACCCGAAACTCGGGGACTGGCTATGCCGGTTTTTTGAAGTTTCTACCTAAGTTTCGCGCTAAGAGTTATGTTCTTAACCCGAAACTCGGGGACTGGCTATGCCGGTTTTTTGAAGTTTCTACCTAAGTTTCGCGCTAAGAGCTATGTTCTTAACCCGAAACTCGGGGACTGGCTATGCCGGTTTTTTGAAGTTTCTACCTAAGTTTCGCGCTAAGAGCTATGTTCTTAACCCGAAACTCGGGGACTGGCTATGCCGGTTTTTTGAAGTTTCTACCTAAGCTTCGCGCTAAGAGCTGCGCTCTTAACCCGAAACTCGGGGACTGGCTATGCCGGTTTTTTGAGTTTCTACCTAAGTTTCGCGCTAAAAGCTATGCTCTCAAGACGAAACTCGGGGACTGGGAAGATATACATGATCCGGAAAGAATGAAACCGGCATGAATTGAAAAATTGCAAAGGGTTTGGTGAAACTTACCACCACGTTGTTGGTGGCATCGTGCCACGCGTTGTCCAGCTCCTTCACCGCGCGCCGCAGCCGCATGAAGTGCTCCTCCGTGCACCGGGGCCCAGCGGGGTCTAGCGCCGGAAGTCGGTCCTTCCCCAGGCCGCGCGTGGCTACGAACACATCCGCTTGATTCCACTTCTCAGCGTATTCAAGCAGGTGCCCCAGCTCGCAGCCTTCGCGCTTCAGCTCAGTGATCCGGCCCAGGATGCCGGAAGGCTTTTCTCCGGCCGCGGCGGCGGCGGGGCCGACGTGCAGCACCAAGGACTGCGGGCCGGCGGATGAAGTGCCGGAAGCCGTGGCCTTCCCCTTGAAAGGTTCCGGCTTGAGGAACTTGAGGATTTCTGGCGGCGGCGTTGGCGTGGCCCCGCTTAGCTCGACGTTTGGAGTTTCTGGCGGAGGCACGGGCGAAGTCTTGGGCGGCGAAGGTGCGTCCTGCCCCAAGGTAGAGCTTGCCGGCGCGGAAGAGTCCGGCACGGGCTTGGAGGGGGAAGAGTTCGAGCTCTTCTTCTTCTTTCTTTTCAGGACGGGAGGAACCAGAGGTTCTGCCCGCCCGGCAGCTTCTGCATCGGCGCCGATGTTGCTGGCGCCGGTGTCTTGTTTTTCTGGAGGGGGGACGAGGTCCTCCTCCGCGCGGTGTTCTGGAGGTGTAGGGGCCGCGCGCCCCGCACTTGAGGTGCCTCCCAGAGGGGAGGCAGAAGGGTTGCCGGTACCAGATGGTACCGGGCATGACTAAGGAGGAGGTGAGGTCCTTGCGGGTCCCTCAGAGATCTCCGGCTTCATGCCGCTGGTGCTCTTGGAGAGCTTGAGTGCAGGGCTGAACAAGAAAAAGAGAAAAGATCGGAAAAAGCAACCAAAAGGAAGAGTTTGAAAAACAAAGCAAACAGAGAAACAAAAGCTTACCCAGAAGAGACCGGTATCGTTTTCCCTTTGTAGCGCCTCTTCCCTGCTTCTTCCCCCCAAGGACTTCCGTCCGGAAGCGTTTGGCGGGAGGCGCTTGGCTTGAGCCGGCATCAGGTGCCGGGGCCTTGTTCTTCTTGCCCTGGGGGATGAGCTTCTCCAGGAACTCGCGGCCGACCTCAGCCTGCAAAGGAGCCGCATGCTCATGAACCTGCGGTTGGGTGCTAGCTGAGGGAGCATCTACAGAGGAGAAATAACAATAAAGCATGAGAGACCGAAAGAGAAATCTACCTCAAGCTGTTGCGGTCAGAAACCCACCGGCGAGCAGCGACGGGCAACACGGTAGAGCCGGGAGGCTCCCAGGACTGCGGCTGGCCCTGGTCCCTCCGAGCGACGGCCCGCAAAGACTCGGCACGCACGTCCGATGCTGGTGCAAGGGCGTGCCACCCGACCTATACCTGGTCGGGAAGGTGTTGGATGTGCCTCACTTAGTTTCTGCATGGCATACACGTAAACATTAAATACGAGCCTCGATCGGCTCTCGAGTTATCTCCGTGAATCGGCTCAAGGAGCCGATCCACCCATGATTCGTACGAGGTGTACGAATATATGGTGGTCCTGCTTGATCAAAAATAAAGCTAAAACGACCTACTACGATTTAGGGTTTTCACCACATAATCGGAACATCCTACTCGTGATTGAGCCTGGCGGCCACGCACGGTGATCGTAAACCGACCCTAGACAAGGCCTAAAAACCAACATGAAGTTGATCCCCGGAACATCCTGTCTAGGGCTAGCAAACTACACCCTACGCGCCACTAGGATCCTTCAACCCGTTTGTAAGGCCTAACTATGCAGATATTAAACTAATCCTTGAAGAACAAGGAGCAATCATAACGGCTCGGATCTACTAAATAATGATCAAGCGGGGTGCCGCCCTTACACCTAAGATAGGTGTAAGGGCAGCTAGATGTCTAAGGGTTGCACGACGACAGCATATGATACGATGAACAATGCTAGCCCTAACACATCTATGATAACTACGTTGCTCGCCATCAACAAGGCTTCAGCACGAGCAACGCATGAACAACGAATAAACGTGTATCGCCTAGATCGCAAGATGCGATCTAGGCAGCATGATGCTTACCCGGAAGAAACCCTCGAGACAAGGGAGTTGGCGATGCGCCTAGATTGGTTTGTGGTGAACGTGATTGTTGTTTATTTCATAAACCCTAGATACATATTTATAATCCGTAGACTTTCTATCGTGGGAATAATCCCAACCGTGCACGAGCCAAACTCTATCTAACCGACACGTATCCTACTATGTTACAGATACACGGGCAAACTAGCCCAAACTTTGTATACAAGGCCGATTCATGTATTTCTTCTATGTATATTCTTCAAGCCCATCCGTAATCGCGGCCCACCTCTGATCCCGTCAAATTCTGGTGATAACACATGCCCCCCTGGTTTTGGAAATGACAATTCCAAAATCACTCTGCTTTTTCTTCGTCGGGTCATGTCGTGGCGTCTTGCCTCCTTGATTTCATCACCAATCTAAAAATCCCCTGTTATTAATGAAGGAATGCTTCCATTTAATTTTACCGATAGTCGAAGTCAAACACTCCCCGAAAGAGCCGATGGCATCACATCAGCCTCTCCGATAAAACAAGAGTAAGGCCAACCTAATTGCTCCTCCAAACGGTAACCTGCGACCTCTGTCTGAGAAAGCAAACTCAGATCCCCAAATCGCCGCCCAAGCAGCTCCACGAATCTCAGATCTCAACCGCGCCGCCCCAATTCCTCAGCGCATCAAATGGCGGAATCATCCAACACCAACGCCTTGGTCTCCGGTCTGAAGGTAATCCTCAACCGCCTCCTCGCCATTCGAATCAATGTTAGGAGTAAACAGCAAACACCTGAATTAATGTCCTATTCCATTATCAATTTTAGGTTTCAGACATCCTGCTGCCGCACCCTTCTCTCCCAAACTCTATGTGTCTTGGCCCCCGTTCTTCCGAGAGTCCCGCTCACCTAATTTCATGCGAGGCCAATAGAATCCCCTTCGTGAATCAGAATTTAGATCTGACTTCCTGGGCCGACTGCCTGCGAGCCTGGCCTAATCCTCCCGAAGGTTGGGTGGCATGGTACAGTAGAGTGTCTAAAACACACTATGCTACCTGGGACGCGATAGGAATAGCCGATGCCTTATCACTATCACTATCTCCTCTTGAAAAGAATGAGAACATCCTGAAAACCATCGGCTACTTTTGGTCTGATGCACTGAATTGCTTCATGTTCGGCCATGGCCCCATGACGCCAACTCTGCTGGACGTGGCCATGATCACAGGCCCGGACATTGCATCCCCAAGCCCCTCTCGCCTTTAAATTGCCAAAGGTCCCTTTCACCCTTTCCTCTAAAACAGAGTGTACAAGCTGGGGCGCCTACCTCAGGCGTTATATGAAAACCAAAGGCCCTGTGACAGAAAGAGAGCACACGGCCTTCTTGAACTTCTGGCTGGAACACTTCATATTTTGTGGTCCTTCACTTGCCCCAACCAAGAATTACCTTTCCCTGGCCTACGAGCTCGCCAAAGGTACTCACCTTGGCCTCGGAAAACTGCTCCTTGGAGAGGTCTATCGATCTCTTCAACTGATGTCCGTCAAACTGTTCTCCCAAAAGACAATTAAAACAGGGGGCCCCTGGTGGTTTATTCAGTTATGGGCTCAGCTATACTTCCAAAACCAGATCCCACACTTCCCCCCTTTGGCCACCTGCACCTTCCCAGACGCAAATGGGAAGGATATCCGATGCACTAGCTATGGTCAAGCTCTGTACAGTCTCCCAGGCAGCAGGTTGATCCCCAAGGAAGCAGCAGAGTGGTTCAAGATTTTCTTCCAAGGCCTGGATAACCCCCTGTTCTTTCCCTATACTGAATCGGAAAACTTTGAGAATCCAGTCTCCTTCCGATTAGACAGTCTTGCCGATGACGCCAGCACCCGGCACTTGTACTCTATCATGATCCGTCCTTGCTTTCTCCCAGTTGGTATGAGTACCTCAAACAGGATCATCAAGCATGGTTATGAGTCTTACCAACCGGTGGTAGTAGCCCGGCAGCTTGGTCTTGGGCAAGTGCCCCCACACTTCTTTCTCCACCACCTGACAGCAAGCAGAGCTGAACTGCCTGACATTCTTACTGGCCAAAGGTGCTATACCTTCTTTGACGCTCTGGCCATTCCAATTCCTCATAACCTCTGTTTCACCACCACTACCGATGGTTTCGAGACTTGGTGGTCCATGTGGAAGACCCACGCCTTCAGAAGAGCTCTAGGACCATTGCTGAAGCAACTTGATGCCGATTATGACGTTCCTGCACACCAGGTACCATTCCACATAAATTACTCAAATGGCTCATGATGATTGTCCGTAACCTGACTCTATTTCTTGGCAGCAAGAGGATGGCCCAGAGCCCACGCAAGCCGATGGCTCCCCCTTCAAGTTCCTTCCACCAGCCCCGGTGGTTCTCTTCTGCCAGAGCTCGCCCCCCTTGAAGAAGGTCATAATGCAGAGCCAGCCGATTTCACCGAAATCGGCTCCCAAAAATAAAGCACCTTCGGGGCCCGTTGCCCCCCGAGCCTCAACCCAGGTGAGGAAGGCAGTGAGGAAAGTAGCTGCCAGAAAGACCCTGAAGCGCAAAGCTTCTGCCCAAGCAAGCTTGCATGTAAGCTGACTCGTGCCTCGACCAAATTCATCTGCCTTCCCAGTCTTCCCAGTCTTCGTAACATGGTTGTACCTCTTCTTTCAGACTTCCACTGAAGAGAACTCCAGCGAGGAAGCACAGTCCAGCCCAAGGGACTCCACCCCGGGCGATTCTGGGAGATCCACCACACAGAGCCAGACGGACTCGCCAGCGTCGGCTTCTAGAAAAAGGTCGACTCCCGAGCCTGCTGACCCTCAAGCTCCGCTCAAAACAGGGTCACGCGTGAAGCGTCGATGCGTCAAAAGGGCTCGCAAAGACCCACGAGTTTCCTCGCCAAGCCAGGAGGTTTCAGATGTAATTACTTCAACAGCTCATATTCCATACCGTCCCGTTGCTACTTGGATCGGCTCACCATTTCTTTTGCAGACCAACGGGACCTCTAGCGGGGACGTTGAAGAGGTACCGATGCCATCCGCCACGCTAGACCTAACCACCTCGACGAGCGTGGCTGACCAAGTGGCTAACCTGGCCAAGTCCACCGAAAAGCCGATTGTCACAACATCGGCTGCTCTACCTTCTTTGGGAGAGGTACGCTCCACTCTCTCGGTTCTACCCTTTTCTTTGTTGTATACTCATACTGCCCTTGTTCGTCTGTCTGGGTTGTGACCTTTCAAGCTTGCTGACGTTTGATCCCGACTCCATCGAGCCAGCTACTTCCAAAGCAGGTGAAGAGCCAAGCCTTAGCACGGTCCATGGTCCACTCCAGCGCCTCCAGGTTTTGCTCTCCTCCTCAGTCGAAACCCTGGTCGAAAACCCCGAGGCAGTCAAGGGCATCCTCGAAGGCATCCAGCCCCATCTCCCGGTGACACTGCAGGTTAAGCTTTGGCCAGCTGTGACTTTGTCGGTCTTCAGGTCAAGGGTGCAGTCGGCTCGTCAAAGAATTATTCTTCGTCGCGCCCAGCTTTCGTTGAGAGCCGATATTGCAGACAAGTGTCAACGGCTCAACGAGAAGAAGGCTGCTTTGGATGCCAAAACCGACACTTCTACCAATAGTGCCGAACTCGAGATCCTGCGCAAGGAACTGGAGGACCTTGAAAAGAGGGTCAGGGAGACCAAGCAGCTTATCCAAGACAAGGAAACCCTCATTGCTCGCTCTCAAGAGGAAGCAAAGGGCCTCACAGCCGATCTGAAGACCGATCTGGCTGAAATTCGTGCCCTGAGCAGTCAGCTGGTGACGGGCAAAGATGAGGACGACGAGGCTGAGATTGCCGAGGTGGATCGAATTCGTGCCGACGCCCTTCACGCTCTCAACGCGTTTCTTCAGTAGGCCCCCAACTCTTTGTGTAAACTGATAAATGTTTCGCTGAACCTGTCCAAATTTTTCTGATTTTTTTTTACTGGCCGATCTTTCCATCGGCCCCCAATACTTTTTACTGCACATGTATCGCGCATGTTCATCTGATTAGGTGCCCCCCGAGCCGATTCTGCCAGGTAACTGCGGATATCGGCTCTGTAGTTAGCCAAGGCACTGTATTTGAACGTCGGCTCCGTTAGGACCAATGTTGACTTCTTCCAGCTCATCAGCCGACGTAAAACCGTTGCCCATTAGATCGACGTTGAACATAGGCGGAACGTATGGTGAAGATAATTTTGGCCGATTGCTGGGATCGGCCTCCATGTCGATTGAATCGCTCAATGAAGGTTTTGCAACATTTGTCCATAGATTTTTGGGAAGTGTTGGAGCCGATCGCGTGGAACGGCTTCTTCTTTGTCGTTGCCATGAGAGCAGCTGCCCTCGCCTCTGTCCTTACCAGAGTGGTGCCCAGGTCCTACTATGTTGATGTTGAACGAGAATCCTGGCTGGCACCCTCCAGGGTAAGTGCACTCCACCATGTTAACGGCGGGGAAGGGGTGTGTGTCGACCTTCATGGCATACTGGCTGAAAATTAGACGCCCTTGTTCTATCGCCATTTGGACCTGCTGACGCCACACCCTGCAGTCGTTGGTGGCGTGGGTGAACGTGTTATGCCACTTGCAGTATGGCTTTCCGTTCAGCTCCTGCGCCGTGGGGATCTTGTGGCCTTCGGGTACCTTTAGCTGTTTCTCCTTAAGTAAGAGGTCGAAAATTTGCTCAGCCTTGGTGACGTCGAAGTCAAACCCTCTTGGAGGACCTTGTGGCTTAACCCACTTGCAGGACACGGGGCTTGCCCCCGAGTCCATTCAGCCATCTGCTACCTCTTGATCTCCCGCGAGCCTTCATCTTCATCCGCCTCAACCAGGACCACCGCACGTTTGAATTTATCCCGGTAAACATCCGGATGGCGCCGCTCATATGATGACAGCCTTCGCACCATGTGCGCCGGTGAAGGGTACTCGCTTGGGAGGCCACGTCCTTGATCGGTGATGTGAGACCCACCACCGCCAACTAGACCGCTTCTTTTCGCTCACACGAGCCGAATAGCATCGGTTCCTAACGTTTCGAAGCGCTGGATGTATTCCGACACCGTTTCTCCGCGCTTCGTCTTACTTGTGCTAGATCGGCAATGCCGCCTCGGAAGCCTCCGAGTGATACCGCATGTGGAACCGCTCCTCCAACTCGCTTCCAAGTCCGGATTGAGTCCGGTGGCGGCGATGTGTACCACCCGAAAGCCGATCATGTGAGGGACTCGTGCGAAAAACCTCACACGCAGCTCATCCGATGCTGAGATCGTGCCCAGCTGTGCCAAATATCGGCTCACATGCTCGATTGAGCTGGAACCATCTGATCCACTAAATTTGGAGAATTCAGGGAGCCGATATTTGGGTGGAAGTGGGATCAATTCGTACTCGTTGGGGTACGGCTTGGAATAGCCGATTGCCCTCCTTTTCGGCACCATGCCGAACTGGTCTCTCAAGATGGTACTAATCTGATCCGCGGTGCTGGCTGCAGGAGTTGAACTCTGAAGATTCGCCGGAGTGGCATACTTAGCCAGCCACGATTGCTTCTCAAGCTCTGAGCCAACTGCAAGAGCTGAGCTCTGGAGGTTTGTCGGAGTGGCATACTTAGCTAGCCACGTCTGCTTCTCAAGATCTGTTCCCGAAGTTCCTCCTGCTGTCCCAGAAATCCCTGCTGTTGCGTCTGGTTTGTGAGTGCCCGATTCATGCGGTCCGGCACGTATGTGCACGTGTATCCGTGAGGGATCTCCTTAGGCGCCTCATGCAAGAACTGGCAGTCACTAGGGTCACCACCGATCTTGTAGACGACGTAGGCCGGTGAATTCGGCACTTCCGGTGCTGCCAACGCGAATGGCAGCGGTGGTCGGGACTGGAGTGGCATCTCTCCTTGGTGAGTCCCCAGAGCTGGTCCTGACGGAGAGTACTGATGCCTCATGATCTCCTGGATCACCCGAAGAGCGACACGCTCCAAAGTGTTCACCAGGCTCTCAGAATGGCGGTGTAGCGAATGAGCTACCATGAAGTTAATCTCCTGACGCAGAGACCTGGTGCGCTCTTCTGACGGGGCGGACATGTCCACTCCATCGAGCGCGCCTTCAGGTGAGAACCCTTTCCACCTGATACCGTGTGAGCCGGTTCTATGAAAAGAGCCGATGAGATCGGCTTCGAGGATCGCTTTGACCTCGTCATACTTCTTCTTGAGCTCCTCGGTCAGATCCTCGTACGTGACTCGAGTGCCTTCCGCCATCTCAGATGTAGATGGCGATGCGGTTGATGTCGAAGACTGTCCCACCGGGCGTGCCGAGAATGTGTTGCGGTCGAAACCCACCGGCGAGCAGCGACGGGCAACACGGTAGAGCCGGGAGGCTCCCGGGATCGCGGCTGGCCCTGGTCCCTCCGAGCGACGGCCCGCAAAGACTCGGCACGCACGTCCGATGCTCGGTGCAGAGGTGTGCCACCCGACCTATACCCGGTCGGGAAGGTGTTGGATGTGCCTCACTTAGTTTCCTGCATGGCATACACGTAAACATTAAATACGAGCCTCGATCGGCTCTCAGGTTATCCTGTGAATCGGCTCAAGGAGCCGATCCACCCATGATTCGTACGAGGTGTACGAATATATGGTGGTCCTGCTTGATCAAAAATAAAGCTAAAACGACCTACTACGATTTAGGGTTTTCACCACATAATCGGAACATCCTACTCGTGATTGAGCCTGGCGGCCACGCACGGTGATCGTAAACCGACCCTAGACAAGGCCTAAAAACCAACATGAAGTTGATCCCCGGAACATCCTGTCTAGGGCTAGCAAACTACACCCTACGCGCCACTGGATCCTTCAACCCGTTTGTAAGGCCTAACTATGCAGATATTAAACTAACCCTTGAACAACAAGGAGCAATCATAACGGATCGGATCTACTAAATAATGATCAAGCGGGGTGCCGCCCTTACACCTAAGATAGGTGTAAGGGCGGCTAGATGTCTAAGGGTTGCACGACGACAGCATATGATACGATGAACAATGCTAGCCCTAACACATCTATGATAACTACGTTGCTCGCCATCAACAAGGCTTCAGCACGAGCAACGCATGAACAACGAATAAACGTGTACTGCCTAGATCGCAAGATGCGATCCAGGCAGCATGATGCTTACCCGGAAGAAACCCTCGAGACAAGGGAGTTGGCGATGCGCCTAGATTGGTTTGTGGTGAACGTGATTGTTGTTTATTTCATAAACCCTAGATACATATTTATAGTCCGTAGACTTTCTATCGTGGGAATAATCCCAACCGTGCACGAGCCAAACTCTATCTAACCGACGCGTATCCTACTATGTTACAGATACACGGGCAAACTAGCCCAAACTTTGTATACAAGGCCGATTCATGTATTTCTTCTATGTATATTCTTCAAGCCCATCTGTAATCGCGGCCCACCTCTCGATCCCGTCAAATTCTGGTGATAACAC